>NC_089815.1:7517163-7672848 GCF_029633855.1 Hoplias malabaricus | reverse complement strand
TTTGCAGTTCTCTCTGGTTGTTTACATTCTGAAGCTAAGTGTCCTTTTAAGTGGAATGATGTGTTTAAGAGAAAAAAACAAGTGTTATTTTGTTCGCAGTTTCTTTCTTTTTTTGATGAAGTTTAACTTGTCTAAGATTTTATTCACTTTTTGAATTACCGCAGAAACTCATTTGTAACTCAAGTCTTTTAGCTTTGTAGCACTTTCAGTAATGCAGTTAGCTGCCTCCTGAATTTTAAGACATTTCCGCATTAAGTGATCTGAAATGTAGCCAAAAAAAGTCTATATTGCCCACCTATGGAGCTGTCATGAGCAATATCCTCATTTCAGTTCTTTTCAACATGTGGAGTTCTCCCCATTGTCTAAAATACTCCAGATGCCTCTGCCATGAGGCAGAGAGAGAGAGAGAGAGAGAGAGAAAACACATCAGACTAGGTTCAAGCAAGCAAACAGACTGGAGAGCTAGCAAATGGTGAGGAAACATCTTCTGAATTTATAAAAAGTGTTTTTTGGTTACAATTGTGATCTACTCCTTTAACTAGGGTGACCAAATCTGAGATGGTGAAAAAGAGGACACGTCTCGGATGAGCTCTTGTGAGAACTTACATTTACGTTTAGGCACAGCTGCTCGAGATGAGGGTGGGTACATGAGCTTTGCCTGATGTAAACAAGGACTACTGACGTGCAGACTGACCAATTAAATGTTTACAGAGAAGGTTATCGACCAATAACGGTAGCTCTACAGTCAGACCGTCCAATCAGAAGATTTTAGGCTACTTCACCACGCCCCCTTTTTTACTCAAGAGAACCAATCGGAGTAGGGGAGGGCGGGACTAGTTTGTGAACGAAACGCTTCTCGAAGTTCTATGTAAGCTCCAGAAAAACAAAATTCCACTTTGTGAAATTCCGCCCAGACATTTTTTTAAGTCTAAAAAGGAGGACATGTCCGGGACGTCTGGTCACCCCACTTTAACAGCTAGTAAACACCAGAAATTCCACTGCTACACGGCCCAGTTTTAGAAGGGATATTTAACCCACAGTTGGAATTGAGCATGGTGACTTTAATGTCATGTGCAGCTGCTGTGGAGTGTCTCAGAGCTGCTACCTTGCTTCTTATTTGGGCTTGTAGGTACTGGCTAGTAAGTTACACCAGCTATCAAATGTGTAGTCCATAAAGTGTTATTTGAACCAGAGTTGTTTTCCTGCCAAAAAGGAACATTTCACAAACATTTCTTTAAGCTGCTTATTCGAATACCTCCGGAGAAAACCAAACACAACACAAAGGTGAAGCAGCATTTTTACGGAAACAATGCAGCAACCGCTCTTGTTTGGAAACAGTTTTTATTAAGATTACAGCAGGACACGCCTTCCCTGGAATTATTTTTGGCTCATTATCCAATCAGGGGCGAGGACTACACCTAGGTCACCTATGACTGGCCGAATAAGCCGAGTCTCATCCTGTAGGTCCCACCCACTGACACCTCCCCTTTCCTATAACACGTTGCTGAGGGTTGGCGATGGCAGGCGAAGGTGTTGAGTACGGTAACGGTCATATTATTTAAACATTAAAAATGCCTTTGGATAAACAAATGTCTTCAGTTGGGCCAGAATGCGGCGGGGGAGTTTAAAAATGGACAATTAGAGTTGACAAGTAATTTGCACAGACAGTTTAAATGCTAAGGTAACCCCTCATTTTCGGTGAAGAAAAAATTTCTACGAAAAGTGTGAGAGTCAGGAGGTCGCGGCTGGAATGGCAGGCAGTTGGAGGAATTTATCCGAGTCGTAAGAAGAGAAATTTACCAACAAGGCGAGTGTAACTGTCCCGTTTTACTGGAAGTAACAGTAAAGAAATCCGTTAAATTTCTGAGGGGGGACGCCGAAAGGTGCTCGCGCAATGGCACGCGCGGCTTGACCGTTGGAGGAATTTCAGCTTCTTCTCCAGCCGCTCTTTGAGCTCCCGGGCTTCGGCGGAGAGTGGTGGAGGAAGCCGCTCTCTGCGCTCCTAGCGCGTCGTGAGGAGAGTGTGGTCGAGGAAGGTGGTCCGTGCGCTCCCACTGAGTCTGGTGGAGAGAGTCGCTGTATGCGCTCCGGGCTACGGGCGAGTGTGGTGGAGGAATCCGCGCTCTGCGCTCCGAGCTCCGGCTGACTGTGGTGGAGGAAGCGTCTGTGTGAACTCCTGACTCCCCAGAGAGAGTGGTGGGGGAACCCGGCTGAGGGGATTGTAGTGGTGGAAGGCGCTCTTTGAGCTCCGGGAGAGAGTGGTCGGAGGAAGCCGCAGTGTGAGCTTCTGAGGCAGATATGTCCTCATGGCTTGTACGAGGAGAACCAAAACTTTGGTGTCGACGTGCGTGATCCTGAGTGGGATGACCAACATCGTGTGCCTGCTGTATGTCGGCTGGGTCACCAACTACATCGCCAGCGTCTACATCAAAGTTCCCGTGCCTGTCCCGGCCAAAAAGTTGGAGGGCGACAAAAAGGGAGAAACATTGCGGATTATAGAACGACTCGACCGGCTGGAGAATGTGGTCAATCAGCACATACAAGGTACGCAGAGCTGAGATCACCTCACTGTAGTGCGTTATTCTGGAACATATTTACAATAAGACTTCCATTTTGCGGAAGTGTTTTACGGATTGATTTATTAATGCTTATTTAAAATATCTTTAAAAATGTAAACGTCAATAATATCTATTAAGGGGACATCCATAACATATGATGGAAAATTACAAATTATCGGTTCAGCTATATCAGTATAAAAATAAAGATATTTCAGACTATAGCTTGTGGTGTTTTATATAAGCTAGAAGGCATATCATTAATAAACACCTCACACTATCACTGAGCATGTTCTATAGACAGTCTCAAACGGGCTGATTAAGACAGCCTGCATTTCTTATGTCATAAACCTAAGGAGCCAATCCATCAACTTGCTGCATGGGGCTTGGAGCTGCAGAGGGGAAAGTAAAGGTAAAGGCAATGAGTATTTGTGTATTTTTAGATCCACTCGTTCTGAATGAAGGTGAAGGTGCAGAGTTAGAGCTAAGACAAGTTTAAGACATGAAGAGGATTTTTCTTGATGGTAATATCTAAATAAGTATGTGATTTTACGTGGTTAGATTTTGAGGCTTTAATTGATGATTAGAGGTGGACTTCTTACGCTTTTTTTTTGACATAATATCAACAAATAAAAAACACATTTATAATAAATATGAGAGCTTCTTTCATGTGCACTTGGATTGTAGAGAAATACAAATCTGATTTCTGTAGGCGCACATATGCAGTACAATGAATGATTCACTCATGTCACAAGAACCCAGAATTGAATCATCAGAAAATGATTTTGACATATCTGGAAATTTTAGGTGCACTGTAAACCTGAGTGTGTTAGCAGAACTCTAGCAGAAAATTAAGGCAATCTGTTCCTAAAGTTCCTAAACTCAAATGTCAGAAGTATGCGTACACATTTATGTTAAGTGTCTACAACTTAATTTAATGCTTAATACAACTCAATAAATACTGTTATGTACAATTAACTAATTTAACTATAGATTCATTCATCGTCTGTAACACCTATGGACACATTTTGCACTTTGGGGGAACACACCAAACACCTCCAAGCACTGACCCAATGCGGGTCTCACACCCATGACCCTAGGGCTCTGGGTCTATGCGATTGTGACTCTACCTGTTACCGCCCATTGCACTGAATAAAAAACACATGAACCTCTCCAAATTCACTAAAAAGCAATGAACCCCAGAGCATCTGCCATCTTGGATGAAAATTGCTGCACTGGTTTCGGCTAAATCAAAGTTTTACAGTTTCACAAACTCAAAAACAAGATATTGTTGAAAATAATTGAATTGTTTAATTGAGTGAAACTTCTCCAATATATTTTAAGTTAGAATCACTCAATCCAGTTAATTACTTTGAACATTAGGGTTTACAGTGTGTAAATACGGTCTTACCAATATCTACAGAGAATAATATGATTTCAGTATTAACGTTAGTATATCACTGCTGTAGCACAGCTATAAATAATGCTAAATCATGAAATATTTGGACAGTTTTTTGTTAATCGTCTAAGTGAAAATAAATTAACACATCCTTCACTGGGAACAAAACTTGCTATAACATATTGTTTTGACAGTTTAAGTACATCATTTATCTTCATTTGTTTAGTTTACCAAACTTGGAAAAATAAACTGTTCAATATTAAATGGGCCATAAGTTGCACAGACCACATTTGTCTCCCAATATGTTTATTCAGAAATGAAGTGCTAATTGTGCAGTAAAAGGCGCAGGGGTCTCTTAACTTATTTTCACTTGGAGAATCAATAAAACATGTCATTTAACCAGGGGCACTCAGACATTTGCATATGACTGTAAGCAGTTAGAGCACATCAAAAGGGGATGAGTTCACATAGTTCATTCACATTAATTTACTCTGCTGAACCTCAGATCTGCTGCTTATTGATCTCCCGTTGTCTTCTTCATCAGTCAGTGTTATTATACCTGTCAGCTTAATCCTGTATTCATATTCATCATGTAATAGGCCTCTGTAGAACTTCTATTTGTGCATTGTCACTGATTTTTAGGGATATTTAGGGGTAATTTATAATAATAATAAACAATAAACAATAGTAAACTAATTTTAAACCATGCATAAATATGTATAAACTATTCATATTGTAATGTAGTACCTATAGGTCTTTCTAAAAACTATGTATTAGAGATTTATTTCAGCTTAAATTCACTGTATCAGATATTAAGTGAGTCAGAAGTTTACACCTGGTTGATTGTCGCTTTAAACAGTCTGAGGGATTTCAGAAACTGATGTAGTGACTTTTCAAAGCCTCTGATTGGCCAACTGTCTTACATTTTTTAACCTGACAGTATTTAAAGGCCTGTCTTTACAGTCAATGCCTTTCGTTCCACTAGCAACTGGTGAACTTAAGAGTAGATGACTCATGATGAAGGAGGGTTATTTACTGAAGCGAAACCTTAAGGCATGAACCTGAAAGCTGAGACCTGGCCTCAAGTGGGTCTTCCTGCAGGACAATGACCCCAAGCATTCTTCCAAAATTGTGACAAAATGGCTTAATGGCATCATGATGAATGTGTTGGGAGTGGTCACTGAAATGTCCTGACCTGAATGCCAAAGAAAATTTGTAGGTTGAAGTGAAAAGGCATGTTTGATCAAGGAGGCCAGTAAACTTGACTGAACAACAGCATTTCTGTCTGGAGGAATTGGCATAAATTCCAGTAAGGCTTTGTTAGATGCGTGTGTAAGACTGCCCATATTGTTTTATTCAGGTTAAGCAGTCAAAAGTCCAAGCCACCAAATCCTAACAAAGTGTACGTAAAAGTCTGTTCATTTGAACATCTGATACATTACAAAAAAATCAGAAACAAATAGGTCTCTTTTGTATTAAAATGACATCTTGTAGAAAAAGTACACACCATAATTTACCTTTGACCACATATGAATATATGAGTTACTTAAAAGGTATTTCCACTGAATTCACTATTATGAATATTACATTTAAAATGTTTATATTTTAACTAATATTTTAGTTCTCTGGCCTGAAAAACAGAACTACAACCTGTTTCCAACCACCATGTTTAAAGGTAAGCTTCTCTATAACAATTTCTCATTTAATTATTCAGAATAACTTTTAATAAATATACAGAATATTCCTGTAAACAGTTTATACAACGGAATAACCGACTGCAGACTTAGTATTTAAATCTTGAGCAAGTGATTCTCGTCCCTGTGACAGAGTACTAGCAGGGCACCTGCTGCATAAGTGATTTATGCTGCATTTCCTCAGCGTTACATAATAAATATGTCTTAGGAAATAAAAAATTGGTGTGCATTGGCAGAGACTACTTTCAATGTTGAGTACATTCCAGATTTATTTTCCACCTGCCTTGACATGTTTATAGTAGTCTGAATATTATTAGTAGCTCTCTATTCAAGTAAAATATATTACTAAATTTATGATTTAGACAAATGTGTGGATGCATATTCCTGTGTCTTTTCCCCTAAAATTGAAAATATTAGCTTAGTATCAGGTTTGAAAAGTTGTAAGTTCAGTTTTCTCTTTAGGATAGAGATTCATCCTCCTATTTTTGAACTCAGAAATCATATTTAATGCCATCTAAAGCATTTAAGGCTGGCTGTAGGGATGTGCAATGGTTTTAGTGGTTTTAGAATCCGTTAGAAGCTCTTCAGGTGCGCAACATGTAGTGTCGCTGTCACGCAGCCCCCAGGTCCTGGATTTGTGGGTTCGAGTCCCGCTCTGGGTTACTGTCTGTGAGGAGTGTGGTGTGTTCTCCCCGTGTCTGTGTGGGTGTCCTCCAGGTGGATGGCAGGGTTTCCCGCAACGTCATCCACCCCCCCCACTCCCACAATGTGTTTCGTGCAGTTCGTTCAGTTTCTTATCAAGGCTTTCGATGTGTTTGTGAGCGGCTTTCCAGTGACAAACATGCATTCTGAAGTATAATCCAGTGTTTTTAAGGCAAGCTGTGTGTCGTCTCTGAGTTTCCCTGTAGCTGTGTGTACATGAGGTCAGAGCATCAGTTTCATCCTTTAGCAGTTTGTATAACTATGGCAAATGTGATTTCTTATCACATCTTGCTGATTTCACAATTCAGCTGATATTTAGTGCGGATATGGCTAAAGCCTTAATTAGTCCCTGATTAAGATGAGATATCATGCTTGAAGCTCTGCATAGCTTATGATGTACTTTATGCCACCTAATGAGATGGCTTTATTTATTTTATTATTGTTATTTGTAATTATATGCATAGTTTTTATTATAAATATCTGGGCCCATTATTTTTATCTAGAAATTAATATTAATTCGTAGGCAGAAGAAAGCAGAGGCCCAGAATTGTAAAGCAGTTCTCCTTTTAGAACTGCAGTTCTCTGTTCAGAAATGCTTTAACTGTATTTCCATGGTCTGTTTATATAAAATTCCTTCAAAAAAATCATGTTGGCGTTTTCAGGACTTAACATAAAGCAGCACAATTTCCGTAACCTGAGCTATTATTAAAGTAGGACAGATGTACTTAGTGTCTGCTGGGTAATGGCAGTCGGACTTTGCTTACACAAAGTAACTTCAATATGTATGAACCTCTACAAAGGCAATCAAGGAAATTCTCACTAAATGTATATTCTTTCCACACATTTTAGATGAATATGGGAGCCCTGTTTCCAGTTGAGGTTTGTGAAAGCATTGCTTAAAAGTAGTGTGAAACGCTACCAGCGCTGTGAGGAAAAATGCAAGGTTTCTGTTAGTCATCAATCACATTTGGAATCTGATTAAAAGAGAAAATGTTGTTGTTTTACTGGAAAGTATATCAATTTTTAGATGTTAATATATGATTTAATATCTAGCAAATGAGTTCCAGTGATGACTTTTAGATTTGTGTCTGTGAACTACAGGAGGTCAGCATGCCTTCAGTCTTTTCCTTTGGTGATTTGTGGAAGAGGGTCCTTGGTCTGTCACTTTGATCTTCTGAAATCCCTCTCTGTGACTTTAAAACTGTGACAAAAAGCCTTTGTACCCTAGCAAATGTGCTGCTGCCACAGTGTCTGGTTTTGAAAGCAATCTTATTTGCTAATGATCCATTCATAAGGCTTAGAAACATATAAACAGTTTATGTTTTTTAAATATTCCAACATGCCCAATTACTTCTTTACCGTAAGCAGGATGCTAGCATGTTTACTTATTCTAGCTCAAAACATATTCCAGCAATAACATCATTTTCCCACCATGATTTGAATCATACATGCTGGAGTCTGCGTAAGACGTCTGATGAATATGTTGTGGCAGTGAGCTTTCAGACAGACAGGGTGGCACCCAATCCTAAATCCTAGCCACAAATGGACCCCACTGAGCAAAGAGGCAGCGATGCTCGGCTGATTACTTAAGCAAACATTCCCTTGCTGCAGTCAGACACATTTTACTGTTTGGCACAGACAGTCAGTTGCTGGAAGGCTTTCGGCAAACCGAGTGCATTAGGGACAGATTTCTCTAGTCCTAACACTTCAGGGAAGATGCTTACAGCTCAGTGAGGGCTTTTGGACATCATCCCAAACACACCTTTGCTCTTTCTAGTTGTTTCTTGTTTTGATTGTTGCCAACGATTTTTAGCAACACTTTTAATATTTAATACAGATTGTCCTCTGTATATGTTTTGTAGAAACTTGCCTTTTCTTTAACACCTTGCCAGTTGCATTAATGCATTAATGCATTAAATTGAATCCACTATTAATACACTCAGTCCATCCAGAACTTAACCTCAACCAAAATATTAAACCTTACCATATTTGCAGCTATTAGCAATTAACAGGGGCCATTACACCAGCTGATTACAAGTTAAATTCTCCCAGTGCCTAATTATAATAAGAGCTGAGAACAGGCAGAATGTAATACTCTTGACTTTTTTTTTTAATATATCAAGTGCAGATATATTCTCGTTTTTTCAGGTCTGTCTATTGCCAGCACAAAGGAGGGTTCAGCACCATATCTACATTACATCTGCATTGTATTTCATCCATTCATTATAGTGACTAAGACATGGCAGTAGTAGACCATTCGTTAACAGACATTCTTGGGAGACCTTAGGTTCAGCAAGTTTTGATTGGGTTCTCTTTGAATATTTCTTGAATGTGAGTGCGCTTGCAGATTAATATATTTGGGGAAATGGTTCAGCAGCACAGCTAACATCAAAAAATATTTTCCATGCATTCCCGGTTTATTTCCAGCAGAGTGTCTCCAAATCCCCAAACTTACATAGTGCAGCTTTAATCTGTTATGTTTATGGCAGTTATTCATGTCATTCATGTTTGTGATGTTTGAGTTTAAATGGGCAAGGAAGTTGTAGTCACGCAGCATTTTTGCTTAGTAAGACTCATTGATTTCACATGAACTGTCACTGTAATGACTGGTCTTAGTTGGTTTAGGCATCATTTTGGTTGGTGTAGTGGGTATTGTTCAATGAGATTGTTCAAATTTTGACCATTTGAAGATAAAGTAACATGCAGTCTTCCCTGAGCCCCTCCGCCCTTTGAAATGTGAACTTACTGACTTGTGTCAGAACTTACCTTCATGCCACATTTTCAGTATACGACTGGTTGAGCATGAGCTCAACTCAAGTCCAGCATGCCATGTGAACACCTTGCACAGGTTTTTTCTCTGCAGTGCCCACAAGCCCTTGCTGGAATGATCAATTCACATAGTGGAGGTACATGCCAGCTGTGGCTTTACCAGCTGGCTCCACCAGCTGTGAGGAAAGTCTGTCTGGTCTTTTTGTCATGGTGAAAAAGCAGTGTTCTTCCTCAGTGAGTCTCTACTACTGCAAAGCCTTTCCTTATTAAAACCCAGAGAGATGACACAGTGGGACACCTCTGACACTGTACTTTCCAGCTGAATCATTGCATCAGAAGAACAGACTTGACAGGTTAGCATAAACCGCTAAAGTGCAGTCTAAAAATCCCTCTTGCTTGATTCCTGACCTCATCTGTTCTTTAAAAGTAGCGCTATAGGACAGTTATAAAAAGATCAGCAGGTTTGTTTAACAGCTTTCAATGTATTTCAGGCTTATTGTAGAAAATACTTTATTCTTTAAAGAATCTATTCACAGTGTGTGCTGGTTCCTTTGTGGAGGCAGTGGGGCACAGAAATGACTCAATACATTCAGAGTCAGCTTTCTTGAAGATGTCCTGTTAGGTTTAACAGTTCATTGTGTGGGTTTCCTTCACATCACGATACAATATACACTTTAAATTCGGGCTTTTTCTGAACAACTTCAGTGTGACGTCTGGATGAGGCTACTCAGCGTAAAGGGACTGATGAGATCATTTGCATCCAGTTGTTTTTAAAATAAATTAACTTGCCAACATACCCTGCACTTAGTCAAACAAATGGCTAATGAGTCTTTTCCCTTCCTCATTACATTTCAGTAGCACACAGTGTGATTCATTACCTGATTCCATTTGACAGATAGCATTATAATGATATCTAGTTCTCCCACAATGTTTTTTGATTTGTTCTCCCACAATGTTTTTTGAATGTTTGTTTTATGAAAAGATACAATGATAAGAGGTTACATTACACATCAACTTTGCACAATATCATATTAAATATGAATAATATTGCCAAAAAACATCCAAATTATGATAATTAATTTGTATAATATATTATAATATAGTCACACAGCTCTAGGGACCTGGAGGTTGTGGGTTCGAGTCCCACTCCGGGTGACTGTCTGTGAGCAGTTGGTGTGCTCTCCCCGTGTCCACGTGGATTTCCTCCGGGTGCTCCGGTTTCCTCCCACAGTCCAAAAACACACGTTGGTAGGTGGATTGACGACTCAAAAAGTGTCCGTGTGTGTCTGTGTTGCCCTGTGAAGGACTGGTGCCCCCTCCAGGGTGTATTCCTGCCTTGCGCCCAATGATTCCAGGTAGGCTCTGGACCCACCGCAACCCTGAACTGGATAAGGGTTACAGATAATGAATAAATGAATATTATATTTCTGAAATCTTAGACCAATATACCAAAGACCTTGGAGTTTTTGGTTCTATACTAATAATGTGAATCAGTTGTGAATATTGTTATATAACAGTTATATGCAGAAAACATTTGTACTACAGTAATAATAACATTCCTAGATCCTTCATATTAGTGCTAGGCATATTCATATCCAATTTGTTTAATGCTACTTACTGCAGCAGATTACAGATATGTAGGCATAGAGCATATCTACCCATTCATTTGTATCTTATGTCTGTTTTTTACTGCCATAGAGCTGCAGAATTTAAAAGCAATGGTAATTGTGCAGTCGTCTGTCTGTAGTTCAAAGGCCTGCAATTTGAACGAATGAGGTAAGAGATCCATTAAACAAATACTAAAACAGAATGGCTTCTGGTGAGTGAGGGGAACATGATGCTAATTTGTTTGTCAGTCGATGTCAAATTAAGCCATTAAACAAACTAGAAAGCCCTGCGCACATTGATTTCTAATGAGGATGCGAATTACAAAGAGACAGAAGCAAATAAAATGTCTAAATCCTAAGTTAAACTTTCAGGGAAAGTTAAGTCAATTGGAAGCAAAACAAAGTCCTTGAAATCTGAAAGGAGTCCTTAATGTTTTTGTTAAAAAAGCTTTGTAACTGGATGTGAGGAGTGTGTAGTCTGTGGAACAAGAAGTTTGGTTTTTAGAACTCTAACATTAACATAAGATACCCTTTATAGTCATTGCACAGTGTACAATAAAATTGTGCAGCAATCCTACAGATCCTACACACCTAGTAGTTAAAAAATTAAAGTTAAGGTTCTTCAGCATGAACCGTGGCTACGTCTGTGGGTGTGTAGAGGTTCAGTAAGTCAAGAAAGAGCTCAGATCCTCAAATACAGCCCAGTGGAACTGGAAGGGGTTATTTGCAAAGTTGCATATAAATAAATAATAGGAAATAAACACGCTTCGTTTGTGTTTGTTTCTGGGGCTGTGTTTGGCATGACACCATGCACATTGGCCAGAGCCTTGGCTTGGCATTGGTTAACTACGTTTCTCCACTTATTAGTCCTGCCCTCCAGAATTTCTGTACACACACAATCACATAATAAAAAACACATGTAAACAAAGACACTGATATGACGCACCAAAGCTTCTCCAGACCTTCCAATTACAAGGGTATGTATTTTGAACTTTCCTGTTTTTGAAATGCCACAAACACTTCTGTGATATTGTCTATATGGCCAATGGAGGTTCGGCAAAACTAGGCTTGCCTAGACTTGTTTTTCATTATATGATCAAGGTGGGATTGTTGAAAAGTGGTACATTTCATATTAATTCTATATTTCATACTTGTTATGTCAGAGTTGTTTATCTCTCCTCTGCCTGTTTATCACTTATCTATAACCTTGATGCTTGGAGGGAAGAACGTTTTTGGAACAACTGAGGGTGATAACACTCTATAATCTGTGTATGCTTCCACTTACGGTGAGAAAAAGGGAAGAAGGAGCAACATAGTAACATCTCTATAATACATTTACATCTCTGTCTTCAAATAAATCTTACTCATTCGTGGTCCTGTCAGTTGATTCTCAACAAATTCTTCTATGATCTCAAGCCGACACAGTGTCACTACATTGTTGAGTATGATCCACAAATAATCCCAAATAATACTTCCTCTGTCATCCTCTGGGGGTCCTTGACCATTGCGGAACGTGAAAGTGGGCTAACACAGTAAGAAGAGCAACAGATGGAGTACAGTCTGTAATTAGAACCACAAAGTGCAACTGTATGGTCAGGAGAGATGATAAATTGGACAATGCATAGAAACAAGGAGGTGACTTTAATATTAAGGTATCACTGGTGTGTTTCATTGTAACTCCTTAAGTTTACTGTTAGAGTCATCACACTTTTTCTGTTGTATTTTAAGAATTGCGATTATTATATTTGTCAAGAATCCCCTAGAGAGCCGCCTGAGCATAGACTGAGGATCAGTTTTGTTTTGTTATGTTGAGTGGTGACAGTTTGACATTATGAACATGAATAGCTTAGAACAGAGCTTCCTTGAGCTCTGCAGCAGGAGGAAGAAGCTGCGATTGCTGACTTCCGTCTCATTCTTTGCTTCATATAGCTTCTCTCTTATGATCAGTAGGTCAAGGTTTATTACCACAGCAGTCAATAATTAGAGAAAGTGGTGAAAGCAAGAAACTTTTAATCATGGAACTGTAAAAGACATTGAGTTGTGGGTAGTGTCTGCATGAAGACTCTTTTGAACTTTCTAACCATGTTCTAACTGAAAGACTTACAAATGGCTGTGCCAGTCAGGTGTCCTGTTTGGCTTGAGTGAAAGCCCTTCTCGCTGCCTGATTTATGGCTGTGGGGAGCAGGTTATCCTGTGATAATCTCAATGAGCTCTGTTAGCCTAAGACATTGCAACGTCCCCCAGCCGGAGAGACAGGGGCAATTAATCAGGGAAGATCACACACCACTAGAAGGGGGCATATTTTTAGACCTTAGCTTTTGTTGCATGAAGCATGCTAACTGTGCTTGGCATGAAAATAGAGTTCCCCAATGTAAGCATCTAACATATTATGTTATGTGGTTACAACATCCCCATCGTTATTATATGAGCTAACAGCATTTCATCATCATATGTTTATGTTGCAGTAGACAAAATGTGAATGTTTGCTTGATGTTTGTTTGTAAGACTTTTAATGGGAAACAAAGAACATTCATTTGTTCTTTTCCTGAACCTGCTTTATTCTGTTTAGGGTCACTGTGTGTCCAGAGCCTGGAATAATTGAACACAAGGCAGGACACAATCCATCACACACTCACTCAGTCTCTTAGTCACTTACACCTATAGACGCTTTACACAGCCAATAAACCTACCATGTGTTTTTGGACTGTGGGAGGAAAACTAAGGAAGAACTCTGGTTCTTCAACTAGTTCTGTTCAGGATTCTTAGAACTGGGGTGCTATCCAGAATTACTGTGACTGAATTCAGTGCCAGAACCACAGGTAAAACAGATTGAGTCAGGACGGAGTCATGGTATATCCACTGTTTACAGTTGTTTCATATCATAGTGCTATGTGATAAAAGTCTTATGGAGTTTGTGAGCAGTGAGACCAGCGAAGAAAATGAACTGACATGCCTTAATTTCTGCTGACACTGATGGAGGATGTTCCTGTTTTATTCCTTCTTATTTCCCAGTTGTCATTCCAAATCAGAAATTGAATAATGGGTCATTTCTTGTTCTCCAATTTCAAAACAGAAAAAAGTTGGTGGAAAAGGGCTGACAGTCACCTGAGGTGGGGATTGAACCCACATCCCCAGGACCCTGGAGTAGTGTGGCAGTGTGGCACCAAATCAAAGAGCAGTGTTTGTTTGTTAGACGTTTGTTAACTCCTCTAGAAGGTAGCTGTGAGTAATTGTTAATCACAATTATTCATTTCCCAGTTAATTGCAAGCAAACATTTAAGGAAAGTGACAGGATTAATACCAAAACTAAGATTAATGGTGGTTTGCCTGTACAACACTTGATACAGGATTTCTTCCAAGAGGCTTATACCACAGTTTCATTAAATTTGGTTTGGTATGGTGATTATAACAGTTTGACTGATAAAATCCCAACACATTTTTCCATTATATTTCTTATAAGCTTTTTAACATTTAAATTAATGCAAGTGGAGGAAAAAAAAATCCCATCACTGGAGTACTCCTCTGCTCAAGCTGAAGCAGAGTGGGCGTGTTTGAGTAAAACTCAAGCATGTTGATTTTTGTCTCTGTGAAATGGAATGAGCATTTAATTACAGTAAATGGAGCGAAGGAGGACTGATAACGAAAACAATTAATTATTTTGAAGCTGAAGGGTGAAAGCTGCTATGACAGGAAGTGGTCCAAAATTATGGGTACTGCATAAACCCTGTCATATTTCATGTGTGTTCCTGCAGTGTGATGAACCCACTTGTGCAGTGCTTTTCAAGGCGCTACATGCCACAGGCTGCGAAAAGCTCATCAGATTTATTCTGTTTAGACTGGATAGGGAGTTTCATGCTGACAACCTCAAATCTACTCCCAAACAACAAATGGAGCATGGCACTCGCCTCATGCCACTTGAATGGAGGATGTGGAATGTGTGCGGAGGTTATGCTTAGCTTGGAATTGGTGTTAAGGGTGAGACAGTTCTCCTGGGGACGATGATGGCAGAAGCACATCAGCGACTTCAGAGATAAAAGAACAATTAATCTTTTTTAGCGCTTCTCGCCAGTAAGTGCTTGTACAGAATGGCTGATGTTCAGCAGACAGGGCTAAGAAAGAGCTCGGGGGGGCGGGGGAGAATGTGAGGGTTTATAAACAGGTGGAGGAGATGTCCCTCTTGAGAATCAGATCAATAGGCTCAATCGCTGCACTCTCAGAAAAAAAACACTCTGCTTTTAAAGGTACAACATTTTCTTTTTTTTAATGAAAAATATATCACTGATGGATGAGGGGGATGACTGATTTACACATTTACACCGGTGGTCAGACCTTTGTAGTTAAAAACCCTAGTTCCTTGGACCTGACAGTGAGACTATGAGCACATTTACATACATAAGTGAAAGAAGTCACAAGAGTAGAAGACAAACCTCATATTAAAACCTTAATTTCAGAAGAAATTTTGGATAATCAGGTGCCTATGAACATTTTTCCATAGATTTCTGGTGGTTGCCTTTAATATGGCAGTATACGACACATTATATCTTCTTTTCACATCTCAGTTTCATACACTTTTAAAGCAGGAGGGCACAATTTACCACAGTGCCTTAAATATCCACAGGCAGATTAAAGAACCGATGACCTCAGTAAAAGAAGAGACACGAGGCATTATTGTTTCTGTGTTTGCCTTGTCTCCTTGTATAGTTGGTTCTTCACCCTACAAGCTAGCTTCTTTCAGGGCAATTTGTTGCAGTCACTCATATCGGCTTACTCTATTTGCTGAGTGTACGTTTGGGCACAGGGAGAGGTTATTCTATCTAGCAAGCACTTTGTAGGCTGAGGATCTGAATAGGCTCCAATTACGAACTGAAGGGCCTGTTTTCCTGCCAAGCTAACATTGCAGATGTTCAGAGGGAAAAAAAACGCTTCTGTCACCATGGTTTAGTTAGTTACAAATAATTCAGCATAGTTATGAATGAGCAAAAATGACTCAGCCTAAAAGATAGGAATCAGCTTTATTGTCGTTTGCCTGAAACACTCGTAATAACTCACTGGTGCTGATTCACTGCAATTTTTTTTCTTTTTTTGCTGCAGCTGTGAAACCAAACTTGCTCTGTTGTTCTTTAGCGACATAAGAATATATCACTGCAGTTCAACCTTATTGTGCACTGTCTGCTGTATTCTTATTAGAGACACTAACCTGCTGATCTCAGGCAGAGGTGCACTGAGAAATGCACACACACAATTTTTTTCTTATTTAGGAATTCACATTCATAGTCCCCGAGGAACAGGAGAAGGAACAGTTGGCACGCTGGTGCAAATCGAGGTCATGCTACAGTGGAGCGCGTAACGCAGTGCCTGCATTTCAGAACAGCAGCCAGAGCTCTTTAATCAATGCATGCCATGTATCAAAGTATTTTCCTTGTGGTAGCATTTGGATGAAAGCCTTTTTTTCATCTTCCGTGTACGACTGATTTCATCAGAGCTGCTTTCTGTATTGTTTCATTGATAATAACTGTACTGTATCTGGAAATGATAAACTGTGATTATCACAGGTGGAGGGAAAGATTAAAGGCTTTGAAGCCTAACGGGGGCATCTCAAGTCTTTGCTGTTTGAAGAAACCTTACTGGCTTTGAGGTTTAATTTTTAATTAAGCTGTCCAGATCGTCCAAATTTCTCATCTCCGCTCACCGCCTCTTCTCCAAGTGCTCATAGCCACAAGTTACTAAATCACTAACTGTCACATCGGGTCAGCAAGTGGACCCATACAACCTCCTGAAATGATTCTGTTTGTCCACTTTTGTTTAGAAATGTTTAGTCTCAGTTAGTGTCAGTGAAAGAAAAGTTAAAAATCAAGGGAAGTTATCTTATGCTGAACTAATTTTGGTTTGCAACAGAAAATGAAAGCCAGCCTGAAATCCAAGCTGAGTTCATTCATTCATTCATTCTTTCATTCATTCATTGTCTGTAAGCGCTTATCCAGTTCAGGGTCGCGTTGGGTCCAGAGCCTACCTGGAATCATTGGGCGCAAGGAGGGGGTGCCAGTCCTTCACAGGGTGACACACACTCTCACATTCAGTTGCACCTACGGACACTTTTGAGTCGCCATTCCACCTACCAACGTGTGTTTTTAGACTGTGGGATGAACCTGGTCCACCTAGAGGAAACCTATGCAGACACAAGGAGAACTACTCACAGACAGTCACCCGGAGCAGGGCTCAAACCCACAAGCCCAGAATCCTGGAGCTGTGTGACTGTGTGCCACTGTGCCACCCCCAAGCTGAGTTTTTGTTTTTTCCTTTTCCTTCCTCCATGTTAATCTATGTCTCTGGTCATTTTTAACATGGTTCATCGTCTCATACCATTCAGAAGACAAAATACTTCCATCAAAATGTTGAAGATACAGTGAGAAAAGACCTCATGAGATCTTCTCATTTTGCATCCCAAGGAATTATTTTAAAACCTTTTTAAAAAAGGTTTAAAATCCCATTCACACTGACCTAAAGGCCAAAACATTGGCTCCTACCCTTTCACACACATTTTACTTCCTACTACTTTTTGCCATGCTACAGTTTCTGAATTTGAAACACAAACAACAGTAAACAGTTACTCATTAATAAAGACTCAGGGCATGCACCATTTGGGAACCGCAGCCAAAAAAGAATCTTTTGTCCCAGAGCCAAAATGCGTGCACTAAGAATCAGAGCATCATTCAAGAAAAGTGACCACTACACACCGTTGTTTTCTGCTGCGTACCTCGAGGATAATTAAGGACTATGACATAATTATCGCTTTATCTCTTCTTATTACTTCTACTGAGGGAATTAATTACCAGCATTTCTGTGTTTATGCTGCTACTCACATACAAACTACGCCACGTGATTTTTTTCCGACCATAGACTCTTCATAGCAACCAGAGATGTTGCCCTCGTCTACTGGGCAGTGTCGTCGTCTTGTCATTCGCAATCGCTGTCAAAACTGTTGTGGTCTGTTATTACATCTCTCCCCCTAAGGCATATCACTATCTGGCTGTTTTGCTGCTTATCCCATTAAATGAAGTGTAGGGCCATCTCATTATCCAGTCCTGGGGATTCATATCAAATCACAGTGCTAGCTGTAAATGCCCATGATGGCTGCATATAGAGACTTATATATGCTCACAGAGACTTCAAGACAAGCAGATCTGGTTGTGTTTGTGAGAGGACTTTGAATATAGTGTAAAGTAGCAGGTGCTGTAGCAGAGTGCAGATGAGCTGTTAATTTCTGTGCATGGCATTTTAATGAAGCAAATGTATTCCACTCTCTTCATTGCTCTGTGAAATTTTGTGTGCGATTGCAATGTGTTGCGAAATACAGAAGCTCAACTTTCAATGAAGATCTGTGTTTTTTATCACCAGATTTACTTCCCTTATTTTTACCTGAAAATTTTATATTCACACCGGCCTCATTTTCTCTTA
The DNA here is from genome assembly GCF_029633855.1 of Hoplias malabaricus. NCBI lineage: Eukaryota > Metazoa > Chordata > Actinopteri > Characiformes > Erythrinidae > Hoplias > Hoplias malabaricus. The sequence continues at coordinate 7,654,667 of NC_089815.1, read as the reverse complement.
AATTACTTAGGACCCTCCAAAGGACAGTTACACTCAAAACAAATAAAGACTTTCTTCATTGCCATGAATGTCTGTGTTAATCAGCTGAACGTAGTGTTAGTGTAATAATTTTCTAAACTGAAAAGGGAATAATGAAATAGAAAAATACATATTTAAGACCAAACAGGTTGGTAGACTAAATAAAGTGCTGACAGTACCACATGCTACGTGTCTGAAAGCTGTTGAATTTTTCGCAGGTGCAGGGAAATTATGCCCTGGTTGTGTCAAAAGAGCTTTTTTTGAGGGAGAACCTATTTGTAGCAAGCTGTGAAGGGGCTTGAAATGTTGTTAGAGACAACATTTTATTGCTAAGTAAAGCCTGAAGGTGATCATCTGTTTCAAATGTCAGGAAAGAGTGCAGTGTCCTAACATAATCTTAGGGCGTAGCATCGGCGCTAATACAGCCTGTGTTTGGTTTTAACAGCTTGCCATTGAGTACCAGTTGTCCTGCATTGGCAGTATTTCTGCAGAGGAGTTAGGATGGATGGTAAAAGAAAGTGGAGGTGATTGTGTCGATGTATCACAGCACTGCATCAAGTAAAGAAGATCAACAAAAAATAGCCTTGTCCATCGAATGGTGCCTCAACAAAAAAAAAAGAAAAGAAAAAGAAAGCGTTTAAGATAGGGATGTTCGCTTGGTACAGAGCAAACAACCTAATCACTCAAGATGTCTTATCCAGTCCTTCACAAGGTGTGTACGATAAGAAGTGCTCTGAGCTGCAAGTTTGGGAATTGGGGGAATTACCTCATTTGAACATTTCTCAGCCTCATTAGAGCTGGAGATTGGATCTCTAGGAATGTTAAGGCGTGCTTTAAATAGATCATGCCTCTGTACAAGACTTTGTAAATATCAGATATGTATTTGATTTTTGCCACATGCCACTCATTTAAAAGCTGCTGTTCAAAATAAAATCTTTAAGAAAAAAATGCATTTTTCAGGGTAAAGTTGTGATCTTTTTCCATTCATGTTTATATTAGTGAGATCAGACACATCAAGAGAACACTGAGCATGTGCACAAAAACTGATGATGTAGACCTCCTGTTCAAAAGTTTGAATACTTGATATACAAGCAGAAAAGAAGGGGATGATATTACTCTGATGGAGATAAATGAGTAACAAAAGTAATAGCCACTGTCAGTAACTGCTATGTATTTACACAAATTTGATTTTCTACTTTGTAACAGGAAAGCAAGTCATTCCATCACTGTAGTATGTCATTTTCTTACTTTGTACCTCATTACCCTCAACAATGGCTAATAACAGTGCCACACATATGACTGCTGAGACCATGAAGCCATGCAGACTCTGTCACTGCCCTCTGTAGTCTTTCATTTCTAGCGGGCCACCAACGTTGACATTTTAAAAAGAAAAAGAACAAACACGGGTCTTTGTGCTGCTGTGCTCCTGGTTTTAGCATTCCTCCCCCTCAGAGCATTCAGATCTACAGGGCATTGGGATCTGAGGGGTCTGCGTCAGAGGCTTTATGTTGATAACTGCACACACTGGCCGTGTCACAATGGAGAGGTTCCAAAAAACAAGGATAAAAAACTGCTATAAAAACAGATATGCAATTATTCAATGGCTTCTTAGGAGGTAACGGATACAGTAAAGGTACTGATAAATGCTTCTTTGAAGTTTAGGGCTTTCACTTGAATTGCATCAGTGGCGCTTGTGTTGCGCGCTCGTTTGTATGATCTAATTTGCTAGCAGGAGTTTTGGATGAAATGTTGCATGGGTATTACTGTGTCACAATGTGTGTTTTTTCTTTGCTGAAAGAAAAACATCTCGGTTATTTGCTGAGCACAGCTAATCTGGAAAAATACATCTTGCTTGCATTACAAACCTTTTTTTTCCCTACTGTGCTATGTGATGAATATAATTTGTTCATGATGATTAAGATGAGTAACTCCTGTGTTGGTAAATCTTTGTACATAGGTCTCATTTGAAGTGTGGTGTGTTTGCTATAATAGAGAGGCAAATTGTTTTTTTGGAGTTCTGTGGTTTGGCTTCAGAAGTGGACCATCTGTCCGCTAGTGTGAGAAATCTTCCACACCTCAGAGATGAAGCGTGGATTGTCATCCCATCATAGCTACAGGCTGCACCCGAGGGGACATCCCGGAGTCGCAACTGGTTTGGCTGTGAAAATAATGATGTTGTCTGGGACAGATGTCCAAGTGACCTACCTGTTCCCAGAGGATTCGCTGACAGGCACAGGTCACAGGTTTGTAGTCACTGGGCTTGTTGGTAGTCGTCTTATTTTCGGTGGGTTCAGTCTCTGAAGATCTACAGGTCTCGATTGGAAAGATGCCGTTTTATGAATTTGTTTGAAAACCTTTGGCTGATATCCATGTATAGTTTTTGTTGTATGGGAAAATAGGACATTCACTCTACCAATAAACAACCTTGAATGATGACATAATTACAAGCACTTCTGTTTTTTTTCTTGGGTAAATCTATTGAAAAAAAAAGGAAAATTTGACCTACATTATGCACAGGTCTCTCCCCCCCCCAGTAATTTTTTTCAGTCAGTCATTTTCAGGGTTGTGTCCGGAGCCTACCCAGAATCATTGGGTGCAAAGTCAGAAACACACCCTAGACAAGTCACCAGTTCATCACCAGGCATTACACACTTGCCCAGTCACTCAAACATTCACAGCAATGGGCAATTTCACAAAGCCAATCCTCCTACCATGGAGGAAACTAAAGCTCCCAGAAGACACCCACACAGACAAGGGGAGAACACACCAGGCAGTGATATGTGGTAGGGATTAAGCACAGGACTCTGAGATCCTGAAGCTCTGTGGCAGCGACACTACTGGCAGTGCCACCACGTCTCCGATAGAGCATTATCCCGACGTAATCTGATTAGTTCCCAAACTTTTGCATTAGGCCTATACCATTTTATGTATTATAACGGATGGGATTTTTTTTTCTCTTTTTTGTGTCAGCAAGAGCCTCTTAACGGAAGTTGGCAGAAGATCTTCAATTAGAAACAGCAAAAGAGAAATCCAAACAACAGAGACTCTAAAATCTTCCTCTCTATTCAGTCTGTTTGTGCTCTGTCTTGGTCACATTCTGTTTTGCCAGTGGCCTGTTAAAATCGAGCTTGATATTTGGACCTGCTTCAGCTTCTGCCTGGTTTATTGATTCAGGAGTGCGTTTGTTCTGCATCAAGGAGAAAGACTTTGAGAGATTCAGCCCACTCCAGTAAGAGCCTGCGGTGTTGGACTGTGGGTACTACTCGTGAAGAGTACGCTTTCAGCAATCTGCCTACACTCAGCCCTCTCTCTGCCTTTTTCCTGTACAAGTGCAGGGCATCAAATATGCACTGCAGCCTTCAGAATGCAAATCCCGCATGTAAAAATAGACTGTTTTATGTTGGTAATGCTGAGAGTTACTGTATAAGGTCATTAAGCATTCGCCCAAAGATTCTTAAATGCTGTTGGTATTTGCATCTGAGCATCTCTGCTGGTTTGTGCAGCATTTGTGGTCTGAGAAAGAAGAGCAGGATTTCAGAATGGAACTCATGAGAGGAGAGCATCGGTGGTGACCGATCTTTGTTTAGATTCAGTGAGGTCATGGCGTGTCTTTTCTCTTTCCGGTGAAAAATGTTCCAAAGCTTTTTCAGTCAGAAGTCTGGGCATAGTACAGTGACAGGACTGAGGTTTTCATTATGGCCACCAGGGTAATCTAGAGGTTTGTAATCACGCTGCGTAATTATGCCTGAAACTTGCACAGTATGAAAATGTGTCAAAAGTCATAACTGTGCTATCTCCAATCTCTTCCACTAAAGAAAAGAACAGAAAGGCCCAGCTGTGAGCAGAATGTTGAAAGCATTAATGCAGAACCTTGGCGGACTGAAAAGCTCAAAGGCATACTGTACATTTACTTTTCAGCGTGCTAAATGGCTGGTCTCTGAGACGTCTTTCATTTGGATGATGTACGGGATCTGGGAAACAGGACGGATCAGAAAGCTAAGAGGCATAGCCGGTAGACACAGGTTGTTGTCACTCTGGCATTTGGAGCAGGAGGTGCCCCCCCTCCACCCCTTCCTGCCCCTCCACATGACCTGAGGCTTTAGGGAACAGGGCTTGCATAAACTCCTCTCTTATGTCCGCTCACATCGTATCTGCCAGGGTGAAGATAAGGCCTCGAGTCCTGTTCATCTCTTTCAGCATCTTGTCTTAGCCAAGCGATGTCATAAATTAAACTCTCAAATTGTTTGATTGAAGTGGTTTGGGCTTGGGAGGGACTGCAGTGTGGTGCTAAACGATGCACAGCGCACGCCATATATTATAGGCATTAAGGCGGTGTTGAAACTCTATATCAAGCAGTTTCCTTCTTCAGCACTTAAACCATCCAGCTGTATCAGTGTCCTAAATTGTTGCCACATACTGTTTCGAGCCCGTTTGTAATTGCTTGCCCGTAAGCACAAGATTGGCGCTTGGCCTGCTGATCCCCTGCCTCTCCTGTTCAGTCAGTCCATTTTGCACTTAATTTGTGTTGCATGGATTATTTTTTTTTTTCCTCTGAACTGCAGCGTCTTGTAACCGCAATGAGTGATTCCTCTAACTCAACGCTAAAACCTCGGTGGTTTTTTTTTTTCTTTTTCCCAACATGCAGTAGCAATTTAGCATAAACACAAAGTCTTTGTTCTCCTGTAATAATCTTGTTTATGAGACACCTCCACGCCCAAAGCCAGCGCGCCCCTTTCATGTGTGCTAATAGGCGGCCAATCTGTTGTGCCATCAGCACAGGGAACCTTTGTGATGTGCTGAAATGAAACATGCGCAGGTGCCGCCGGAGCTGTCAGAGGGCTGCCAGAGGAACTTTTCTGTGAGGAAGGAAGAAAAAACCAAGAAGAAGAAAAAGAAGGCCCTCGCCAAAATGATGGGAGGCCTATTTATCATAAGCTCGCAAGCTTTTATCCCGTCATAAATATTTTAAGAGTGAAAACACTGTTAAGGGAAGAGCCTTTGCAGGAATAATCTGTACGGATGGAAGGCAGCGTACACCTGAAGCGGACACCAGCTGCACTAAGACCCCACTGCTCCTCTGGTGCTCATACAGACATGTTTAAGTGGCTTATCGTCACTACTGATCAAGAGTCCAGTCATGTAAGAGAACACCCCACCAGAACTTCAGCCTTTCCTATGTGTAACCACTAACTTGTCGAACCTGCTGTCAGATCCAGTTACTGAGCTAATAGTCGACCAAAAGTGGAGATCCTGGATTTCATTGGTTTCTTTTTTTGAAAATGGAAGCACGTCTCGTCAGCCACCAGTCCCTTGTGCCGTTAGGATAGAGGTGGAAGGCTCATTTAGATGGCAGTGATTTCCTGCTCTTTTCAAGATCTATTTGGTAGACTTATAAAGCCTGTTGGAGGTGAAGAATAGGTTTTACAATAATAGGACCTCTATTCCTTCTGAAGGTCATACAGAAAGCCTGAGACCTCCTAGCCTGATCATTTAAGTGATGGGGGCCTTTAATGGTCTATAGAAGAGAATGGAACTTTCACATTCTCAGTCCAGGTTTTGATTAGTCAGCTATATGTTTATCTACTACAATAGAACCATTGAAACCAAGAGAAAAACTCCCCTCAGATATGAAATTGCATTACTCTCTACTATATGGAAGCACTTCTCTTTGAGTTCAAGTACAGAACTGAGTGCAGTTGAAGTCAGATTTACTTCATTTGAAGTGACCTATTGTCACGAGTCAAACGCTGTATGAGGAGCATTCTTCATAGATATGATGATGCCTGGGTCTCAGCTCTGAGTGACCCACACCAGATTTCCACCATCCCTCACTGCTAGAGGGAGAAATGGCCTCTGCTCTTGCATTATTTATGAACGGCAGCAGTGGTTGGAATAACTGTGCTGTGAGGAGAAGCCGCGTGCTTGGCCCTGCAGTTCACATTCATTTGGAAGTTATGACATACGAGCCCCTCAAAGCGAGACTTTGAGTCTGAGTGAGTTTGAATGATCACTGTCTGCTCAGAATTAGATTTTTACTTTATAGAGTTTTGTCACAGTACTTTCAACTTAAAACATCAGCTCCCAAATAAGCTCAATGCATTCTTATGTACTCCCTCAAATGACTTTAAATTGTTCACGTGAAGAAGCATTCATGTTTTCTGGCATTGGTAGACGTTGTCTGATTTTATTTATTGTGTTGGCTACTCATTTACAGCATGCTGAGATTCTGAATGCATTATTGCCTGCAGCTAGAATATTCACATTCTTGTATTTAACTGATGTTTCTACAAATTGACATTATACGGTTTGCTCTGGTAGTTATTGAATCTAATCATCCATATCATCAACTGGAAATTGTTTTTTCCTAAGGCAATGTTCAAAGCATGTTTTAAATAAAATGGCATTGCCCTCCTTGCTCTGTAACAATGTGTAGGGTCATGTACATATTGTGATATTTTAAAATAAGGGCAGCATGATGGCACACCTAAAGGCAATGTAGAATATGGAATTCAAAATGTAGCGAGGCGGAGGTTGAACAATTCAGTTTTACTCAAATGTGCAGATATATATCTCCTGTCTTATTGCAAGATTTTAAGACGGGCTGTGAGGTATTAAACTATCCACACATAGCCTCCTCTCCAGCTCTTCCGTGCTCGTATTATCCCTGTGTTATGATGATACAAGATGATGTGATTATCATCCGTCTTACAGAGGCTGCACTGAAAATTCATGTTCATCTGTAATGGCACAAGCCCAAATCTCATCTTTTTTAAGGCCCTTTATTCCTCTAATGGGTGAGAATGAGTTTTTAATATCACACTGCTTTGGGTCTTTGAATCTAATTTGAGCAAAGTATCTGTTTACCAAATCGGTAATCTAATTTAAGAAGCAGGGAAGGAACAGAAGGGTTTTATGAGCTGGACTACCATTCTTACCCAATTATACATCTATGAATAACTTACCTTTGGGCTGCACCCAGATTGACGTCCACGTTATTGTCAAATATTTACGTCGGGTTGACTTTCAGTTCTTTTAATTTGAATAGAAACGTACCTGACCCAGCTGTGCTACGTTTGGAAGAACTGAGATGGATGGCGTTCTGTAAACGAACGAGATTATGATGAAAAAAAACAAAAGTGGTCATCATTTTGCCTGTTTTTTCAAAGTCATTAGGCCACTGCTTTAAGCACAAACTGAAAGCTAAGATTGAAAGGGAGTGGTAGAGCCTTAATGATTTGGCTTGGTGTTTTTTCAGTTCATTAAACTAAATATGTTGTGTCCATTTCAGGTTGACAGGCTCCCTGCCATTCGTTGATCTATAGCTGGTCAGTTTCTCTGCCTTATGCACACATGAAACATGATGGATAACCAGAGGCTACACAACGTAATAAATTGTTCTAGACTCGCGTGTATTGGATAAAAATTGCATTGACGGTGTGTTACATTCGTGAGCAAATCTACAATTTTATATGGTCCCAAATAGTTAAAGTAAACTGAACAATATATGGACAGATGTCCTTGTGGTTTTCTGGCCCTAATCTTAACAAGAATTGAGCATCCCAGGGCCCAGCAAAATCAATACAAAATGTTATTCTTTGTGCAAATATCATTTTTCAAAGCCAGTTGTCTTGTATGTGCTGTAGCTTGCATTTGTTACTGAGGTTGAAGTCCATTCTAGGCTAAGATTTAACCCAAATAAACCAGCCATTCCATATTTCGCTACTCCCTCAGCAACAATCCGGACTATAACAGTCTACACAGCATTAGAGTTTTGATGAAATGTGAACGGAACGCCTCTGATTTGGCCATTCGTCACACCACTGCTGTGTTTAGATGGACTGGAGCAAGTTTTTTGGAGGGCAGGAACTTTAGAATATTGTCACATTTTCTTACTCACTTATTTTGTTTAGAAGCCCTGTGGGAAATAGCATTGCTTACAATCAGTGTTTTCTTTTTATCATCCACTGGTATGCAGCTGCATTGTGCGGGTTGCCTCTCTGCAGGGTTTGGCTGCAATGTTTTGATTTGTTTCCTAGAGTCAGCCCTTCCCTCCAACACAAAGGCCACATCCGTGGCCCCATTTCCACAGAAAGCAGAAAACTCCTGCAGGAGAAATCATATTCAAAGCACAAGGAACTAAAGAATAACATCCTAAAATCATCAGGGGGAGGCGGTGGCTTTAGGAGCCCAGGGCATTTAAACGCAGCTCTCCGAAACACAACTGTCAATGGGAAGAAAAATAATAACACCAGTGTAGCAGTGAAAAGAGAGCTGATTGAAAGAAGTGGCTTGCTAGTGCTTTGTGAGGGAAACAAATCTGGCCCAGTGCCAGCCTATTTTTACGTGTTTGTAAGGACATATTGTTTATTTAAATAAAGTATTTTTTTCATGAAGGGAGCAGTATAGGGAACTTGAGCTCTGTCCTCTGAGGGAAAGCCATGATTGTATTGTTTCAATAAGATGAAACTGCACCCATCTCCTGTGTTACACCCAGCTCTGACACTACACATTTCCTTTCTCAGGAAAAAACTCATAGAATAGGGCGTAGAACACAGAGCCTCTCAGAGAGCCCTTTTCCCACCCAGTGCCCCAGACATGTGCCTATGAAGAACATTGTCAAGAAGATGTGTGAGCCACTGATGTGCTCTAATGAGCGAATGCCTGCCTTAAAGACTGACCCACTGCCCAGACCCTCACTGCCGGACCTGATATGAGAGAATGTGCTCCTCCCCAGCCCTGAACAGGCTAATTGGCTGCTAACTGTCACACACTTTCATGCATATGTGTGTCTGCACATTGCAGAGCTTAGTCCAGGAAGCTGAACTGATATATAGAATGAAAAAGATCTGCAAACTCATTATCGAGTATTAGACACTGAAATATTTATAATTCTATTGGATGCTGAAATGTTATGTGCCTGCTGGGGAACATCAAGAAACAGATTGACCTTGAAATTGACCTTGTAGCTACATATAGTATTTGCGTTGTCACAACACGATTTGCAAAATGGAGGGATCCCAGGATTTTCAGAAATTCAGAAATATTTTATTTTGTAAGTATAAATATTTAATTTATATTGAACTTGTGCATGCGCCATCCTCATTTTCGTGTAGCCACACCCCCTTCCTCATGTCTCATGTGACTATTTGTGCTGGAGCTCTGCAGTTGGTGATTCAGTCAGAGCTCTGTAGTGTCGACTTGGTTGGGATATACCTGGCTCCAGATATAATATAAGAAGGCCTGTGTCAGATATCTCAGTGTTTGTTGATCATTCGTGGCTGTAGTCTGTGTTTTCTCATGTTTTTTGGTGTTGCTGTCTCTAGCACTCATTGTTTTCTAGTTCCTTTCTGGTGTTAGTTTATGTCTTTGTTCTTCAGTGTTTTTCATGTTTAATTAAACCTACTTTGTTGTTTTTTGAATTAGTTAATTTCTCTGTTTCTATCACTGTTAATCTCTATTGTAGTTCTTCATAGTTGTCATTCTTTTGTAGCATCTTTCCTGTATCTGTTGTCTGTTTTAGTTCATGCCTCATTTCCAGTTGGCTTGTCTTGGTGTAATCATTTGTCCTTTGTAGTCTCTTTCCTTGATATTTTTGGGTATTTTCATTATTTTTCTTTGGTTTAGTTCTTGGTTCTGGTGCTTTTTCTTTGTCATACATTTTCTTAGGTTTTTATGAGGGTGTTAGAGATTGTTCTTGGTGTATGCAGAAACTGTACTTTCATATTTGTTAGTAACACTTCACTGAATATCATAATTCACAAGGCTGTGTGACACTTACAAAAACCTTTCATAATGTTCTATTTGTAATGTCAGTAATGCCAACTGAATCTCTCTATCCCCACATTATTCTCTCTTAAGAAGCCCTAATAAAAGAAAAAAATGTTAAAATAATGCTCATAAATCTGCTCTTTCTGTCTGAAAATACAGTAATTCAGGTTTTTACTCTGAGGCATGTGAGGTCAACCCACCATTTCTTTTTGAGCTGCTGCTAGAGCAATGACACTGAACATCTTTACGCATCAGAGGAACACACAAACAGCCCAGACCTGTCACATCCAGAGACAATTGCCTGTGCTAACCAGCACTGTGAGCAGAGAGATGGACAGAAAGCAGGGCAGTTCTATTCACCAGAGAGCAAGGCTATTTGTGCTCTCTAGGACTCCCAGCCTTGGATGGCTGAGGCATCACCAGGGATTGAACTCGGCAGACACTTAGATCACTGCACCACTTTGGCGCCACCAAGAAATTACATTTTAATGCTTTAAGTGTAGGCTATAGAGAGAGAGAGTGTAAGCAACCAACACATATACCCCCCTCAGCAGGGATTTTTTTAATGATATATTACATACAATATTATTAGAGTGCTGTTCTCAGCTGATTAATTACTGATGAAACTGGACACAGTTACACAGTGTAAGCAGAATGTATCCAGCTGAGAGAGATGTAATGGAATCGAGCATTGTTACTGTTTTTAACCCAAGTCAGTTGGGGAAGATCCATCAAATCACTCACTAATTTGCTGTCAGACATCTTGAAGACACAAGGAAGAAGAGTGTAACAGGAAGGAGTGTGGAAGAAAGAAGGAGTAGACAAACGTTCCTTTTTTCACCCTTCTATTAAAACGTATGATTAGTTGTCAACACGGTTTGAAATATGCCAGTACCCTTTCAGCCTTGTGCTGAACAGCGGAAAAAAGAAGGGGAACTGCGCTCATGCTATTAATATGATCACGTAGGAGGTGATTTAGCACCACACAGGGCTATTTTGATCATTCCTGGCCACTTGCAGCCTACAACATGTTCCTGTCATGCTCGCAGCTTGGCTGACTTCGGGTGCTGAACCGGGCAGCCTCCGGGCCCACCCCTATAAGGTCTGTTCTGCGAGCCCACCTAGTCTGCACCAGAGAACCCCACCCTTCACCATGACAAAGCTACACAAGTCTGGAGCTGTCTCAAACCTGTCAGTGCTCCCTGGATAAATACCAGCTCTGTGCTAATGGTAAGATGACACCAATTGCACACACTGCTTTGAATTTTCGCAGCTTGTCTGCAGGCCCCTCTGTGGATTAGCGAGTATATGGACTTTATATTGAGCAATTTAAAGGTTGCAGCCCAGAGAAAGTTTGCACCTGGCACTTTTTCAAAGGCCTAGAATGACACTGATTGCCAGGCAGCCACTATGGAATACATCTGCATTAGGGACCGTTTCATTATAGGGGATATAACCCACCATAGCATGGCTGGGCTCTGTTCAGCTTTTAAATCTTTTCACTCAGAGCTTGCCTCGGCTTAATGATCAGCTTAGTCCATGCAGCACTACACCTGTGTTTGCTGGAGCGACATGCTGAGAGTGAGTGTGGGGGGAGATGTTGAGCCTTAATTACCTGCAGGAAGAAGAGACATTTATCAGATAAGGAAACAGAAGAGGCAGACAGGGGGCTATGAGAAATGACCTCCTCTTAATATTAATGTGTGTAATGTGATCTTGTGCCCTCTGGAGATATCCGGGCCAGTATCGGTATGGGGTGGTTACTAGCAGAAAATGCTGGATCAGACCTCAGAGGAGCAAAGAGGATGAACAGAAGCAAATCTACCCTGGAATACCACAGAATTGCTTATAAAACCACCTAATGAACCAGACAATAAAGCAGGTTATGTGACTACAACACAAGCCGAATTTAGCCTGAGGTTATGGGAGCATCGTGCTAGCGTGGTTGTATTCTGCTAGATTCTTTTGTTTATGTTTGTTTGAGTCTAATTTGGCAATTGTTTTTGAATGATGAATAAACCAAACTGCAGACACTAATGTAGGTAAGTATTACAGGGGAAAATAAGAAAATGAATAGCTTTTTCAGTGTATTATAACTTTAATTTGGGCTTCTAATTCAGATATCTTAGAATACATTCATTCATTATCTGTAACTGCTTATCCACTTTAGGGTTGCGGTGGGTCCAGAGCCTACCTGGAATCATTGTACACAAGGCAGTAATACACCCTGGAGAGGGCGACAGTCCTTCACAGGGCAACACACACACACACTTTTGAGTCGCCAATCCACCTACCAACGTGTGTTTTTGGACTGTGGGAGGAAACCGGAGCACCCGGAGGAAACCCACACGGACACAGGGAGAACACACCACACTCCTCACAGACAGTCACCCAGAGCGGGAATTGAACCCACAACCTCCAGGCCCGTGGAGCTGTGTGACTGCGACACTACCTGCTGAGCCACCGTGCCGCTCTATCTTAGAATAAATAATAATAATAAAAATGATGTCAAATGTGGTGACATTAGAACTGTACCGCCCACTGAGTATCTCAACCACAGAGCTGAATCTGTGTTTATGCGTGCAGAGAATGAAGCAGAACTGAGCAGAAACAGGGAAATGTGTTGCCTTCTGGACACATGGTAAAGCTGCATGACACATGCATGAGCTGTTAAAGCAACACTATGTAGTATTTCTAACTTAGAATTACAGCTTCAGTGTCATTTTGATGCTCCACTGAGCAGTAATAGGGCGAATAAAGCCTCTGTCATTGCTACTCTGGGCTCAACACTGCAGAAACTGCACTATGTGACTTGGGAAGGAGGGTAGGAAACTTCCCTCGCACCTTCTCATTGATTTTATGACAGTGCTGTAAAAATGAATTACACTCTGAGGAGCCCAGAAGCAAAAATACTAAATCTTACTTGGTGTTGCTTTAATGAAAACTGACAAAAACCAGCATGCCATTTATAAACAGGATCCTACGATGATTCATTAGACTGGCCATGAACGCTGTTGTAACACGCTGTGCCATGATACTCAAGAACTCTGATAATGTGTGCAGCACAGTCACAGCCACACAGCTCCAGGGTCTCAGGGCCCTTCGGGGTCAATCTCTGAGGAGTTTCTCCACAGTTTCCTCCCACAGTCCAAAAACACATCAGTAGGTCGATGTCTAAGGTATGAGTGGATGGGTGTGTAGTGCCGTGTGATGGGCTGGTACCTTGTCCAGGGTGTGTTTCTGCCTTGAGCCTTGTGAATCCATGCCCACTCACAGAAGAAGAAATAATATACGAATGAATGAATGCGTTAATGTGAAAGTGTTAGAAACCATTGATGTCACCGTAACCGAAATTGACATTCAAGTTGATAAAGCAGCCTTCATGGGAGACAGCACACGTTGTAATAGCTAAGCCTTTACAAATGATCAAAGGCTTTCTAATGTGTTTGAGCAGTTTGGTAAATGTCCTGAGGTGGAGTGTTTGAATTAAACATGGCTTAGTAGAATTTAAAGCAAGAATTTCTATAGCAGAAAAGAGTAAGCGCTACTGCACCATCTCTAATGTCCTTTGTTTCTTTAAGCAGTATGTTTTGTTATTAATTCACAAGCTTTAGTTGAAGTACCCAGTGTGAACTTTTTGTCTAAATCTTTGATGCTATTCCTGTTTTATTCTAAGCCTCATGCAGTAGCAGAACTGGCCTCTTATTACTGTACTGACACCTTGCTCGTCCTCACAGGCGAGTTTTATGTTGTCATGGAAACATGTTTGTTGCAAGCTGCGGTATATTTTATTCTTTGTCTCGTGGGAGCAGAGGCCAGGAGATTGCTGATCTTGCTGTAAATGGGGTCTATGACTGGGCTTGGTGAGAGAGCCCCTGACTATAAACTCTCAGGATATAACCAGACCATAACCAGTTCTACAGGAACCTCACACCTTCTTAGATGGGCTTATCAGAGTCATTTAGCCTGCACACACACACACACACACACACACACACACACACACACACACACACACACACATAAACACACACACACACATTTAAGGGGACCTGGTATGAACAAAATGATTAGTAAATATAATGTGGGAATCTGGAGCTGATTTTGTCCTGTGCATTGCATAGAAGGCAGACACTTCTGAATTGTCCCGCCTCCTTGTCCAAGTCTCTCCAATCGCAGCACTGGACCCTTGTTTATATGAGAGCACATACATGAGGAGAAACGGAGCAAAGCAAACACACTGAGTGCTGAGAAATAAGAGTACTGATTAAATATGAGGAATATGAGAATGGAGAGACTCAAAAAGTGTCCGTAGGTGTGAGTGTGTGTGTGTGTGTGTGTTGCCCTCTGAAGGACTGGCGCCCCCTCCAGGGTGTATTCCTGCCTTACGTCCATTGATTCCAAGTAGGCTGTGGACCCACCGTGACCCTGAACTGGATAAGCGCTTACAGATAATGAATGAATGAATGAATGAATGAGAATGGAGAAAAAAGTGTACAAAGTGAAAATGACTAAAGTCCAGCATTTCTGCTTCTAATGCCTCAATGCTCTGGTTCATGTGTTTGTAGTAAACAAGGCTCATTCTCATTTAAAGGAGCAGCTCCTGAAACCAAAATGTTCTTTGCTCACGACAGATCTACTACATTTTAGAAAAAAAAGCTTTTTAAATTTGGCATCTTTTGTAATTGGAATAATACTAATAATCGTAGGTGCCTAAGACGTGCACAGTACTGTACCTTCGCATATCAACAATGGTTTCACGTGCCTAATGAAGCGCTCCAAACACTTCCTGATGTCTTCACGTGTCTCTTTTGTGCTGCTGAACGTGTGTAATAGTCGACCTACATGTTCGTGGAAGCACAGAATTCCTTTACCAACAAAGAACCTCTGGGACGGCATGCTGGCACGCTGCCTAGGTTACAGAGTCTACAAAAGCAACCCCTGACCGAAACAGTGGAGCCTCCTCTTCCTCCTGAGGAAGCAGTCTCTGCAGACCTAATTAATCACCATTCCAACTAGTCGTATGAATAAGCCTTCGGGCGGAGATTTCAAAACTTTCAGACTTATATTTCTGTCATAATTAACATGTTCCCACCGAAGAATGGTGCCTTCCTTTCTTCTCTCCAGCCAAAGACTTTTTTCCCCAATGCTGAGAAGTGCCTCTGGCGTAATGCTCGACTTCAATGGATACTGCACTTTTTGTGAACTGATATATAACACGTTTTGGTGGGGACATATTTAAGTTAATATTTTCTTTAAATCTTTGATTATTTACCAATTAATTACTGAATATCAACACTAAATTTATGAATTACAATTTTTTTTCAGATTGTCTGATGAATACAAATGCACAGCACTAATTCCTAAAGTGATCACGGCTGACTGCAGACGAGCCTTTAAGGCTAATGGGAGTCATTTGAGTCTGTGGTTTTGTCCTTGTCAGGCCATATCACCTTTTACAACTAAGATGTATGACGCTCTAGTTTGGTTAATGAGTTTGCCTTATGAAAGACTGAAAAGGCACAATGACTAACAAGAGACCACCCTTTAGTTTCCATTCAGAATTATTCATGAAGTAATGAATATTTAAGGGTGTATTTCTCAGGATTAGATCTACGTTTGCTTATATAATCAAGGGGAGGGTGAATACAAGTGACAATAAATGAGAAAAAGAAATCAAAACAGGAGTTTCCACAACTATTTATTCTAGTGCTGGGCGATACGAGCACAAATCAATATCACGATTAATTGTACATTTTACCTCGATTACGATTAATGAACGATTGTTTTGTTTTTGTATTTTTGACCCTCATAGTTCAGTGACGAGGCTTGTACTATTAATATGCTCCAGTATTACAGATGGAATACTTTTTCTAATGTTGCTGGGAGCTTGTTCCTCTCTTGTTTTCTGAACACTGTTTATATTTGGTGTGTGATTGTGCTGTGGTCGCTGAAACCGTTTTTTTATTCAGTGTCATCTTAATTATTGTCCAAACACAGCACGTCCAAACCACAGACGCTGTGTTTTTTTGTTTTTTTTTTGGTACAAGATGCTCAAGTCACTGGGTCAGCCTCACGTTTAGGTTGCTACCCTGTGGCACATAGGGGCAGAATCACATGACTACAGCTTGGTAGCATGGTTTTAAAGGGACAGTACATGAACACACAGTGGCATCATAACACATTAAAATAATCGATATAAACAAGATTATGTCGATTAGAAGTTCTGAATGTCGATTTCGTGTAAGGGTTCAGACAGGGACCCAGTTGCCCACTAGGCCAACCCCAGCCAACAGAGGGAGACATGGAGCCAACACACCTTAATTAAGAGAAATCAGCAGCATATATATATATATATACATTTTCTCAGGTTTCTAAGCTTATTGCTTTTCTTCTTTTCTCAAATCTTTTGGTTTGGCATCTTCACCTATTTGTCTTTTCCTTCTTTAATTTGGGAAGCTCCTTTTTGAGCCATTCAGTTTTCCCTTGGTTGACTCTCTCAAACCCCTTGTTGGATAACTTTTAGTTAAATTTCATTTTCTGTTTATTCTGCACTGGAGTCCATTAACCAACTACTCCAGTAGTAGCTCACTCAGGGTTCCTTGGTTCTACCCCATCCCTGGGTGAGCTATTATATTACATTTTCAATTAATTTTTAATCAATTGCCCAGCCATAATCTATTCTTTCTCTGTCTGTCATTCCTCTGTAAGGAGACATCTGAACTTCATGGTACAAATGACAAAAAAATAAATAAATAAATTAAAAGAAATGATCACCTTAGAGCAGTGTTTAATGAGCACTTATGTCATTTGTTTTTTTCTGTGACTAACTTTATAAGTGTTTACTAGACGCATAGCAGAATAACCCAGCAGATCTGTGAATACCTGACTTGTGAAAAGAAGAGAAGGTGTAAAAAAGAAATGCAAAGACTTCATAGACTTAAGATTTAAATTCTTCTGTGTAATTTTCTGTTAAGAATGTTTTTATATGTTTAGATTCAAATAGGCAGAATCAGAATGTAAAGAATGCTCAACATTGCGTTCATGCAGTAAGTACTTAAATAACATAGGCGTAAATAATTTTATAGAGCTCTGTTCATAGCACGCAGGTTTCTGATTCCTTTCCTCAGTGATAGGAAGAACCTGTGTAAAAGAATCTTAACATGTATAGCTCTCCTCCGGTGCCTGATGATGAAGGTTACAATGAAACCTGGCCTTAAACAGAAGCCACTTCTCAGATGAAGGTTGCTTTTGCCCTCTGTCAGTCTCTTTTCTCTTCTTTTTTTTTTTTTTTATAAATTAAATTGCTGTCAGAGCAATTACTGTATGGAGGCCAAACATGTAAATAGCTGTAAGGGGCATGAATTTGCTTAGTGCTACTCTCCAACATTTACATGTTTAATTGCTCAGCTGTGTTAGTTTTTGCAGTGGTGTATAAAAATACAGTGATACTGATTAAACATTAAACATGTCTTTGTGTTATGAATGAAAACATAGTAGGCACTTTTTTTTCCACTTTCTTGAGGTTGTTTTTGAACATATTCTGTGCTGTTGGTATTGCTCATTGCTAGCCAGGTTTTTGGTGGTGTTACCGCTTAGAAAGAGCTATCCGGCTTGCCTTAGACTAGAGGGAATGGAATGAGAGGTAATGAAATCACACACACAGCTTCACGCATGAGGGAGGATTATTTTTTTGCACTGGTTAGAGGGCACATAACCCTCTACATACTGAAATTACATTTTATCCAGGCTGTGTAGCAGGACATAGGGGCACTCAGCTTGACGGAGCCCATTTCTGCCAGAGTGCATAAGGCAACCCAAAGTATAAATGCGCAGCTGCGCTGGGAGGGACACTGTTTACTCAGAGCCGACGCTAGAAGTGGACAGACACCCAGCTTTCTGGACCCAACAGAGCCGTCTTTGATTCAGCCCTGTGCTCGGTGGCTGACCCGCACCATCTCACTTTCCTCACTGCTGACTTCTTGGCCATGTTCCCTCAGTGGCTGTCCACAATGCCACTTCCTCATGCTGAATATCTGCCCTCCATCAGGTCCTCCAGCCCGTCTTTGTGAAGGGTATCAAGTGCTCGGCTCGAATAAACAGTAGCTCTTAAGAAAGCCCTAACAGCTTTGTGGGGTACGCACCTGCATCGTAATAAGAAACCTCTCTGGCTGGCTCCGGCGATACAGACGATGGTGAATATGGTTGTTTTAGGGCATGCCAGCTCCTCCTTTGTGTGCTACCTTAGGAAAATGGATACATTACCTCCAACTTGTTTGATGCTAACGTATCAGACCTCCAGGGTCTGATAGAATGTGATTTAGCTCAGAGCTTTTCAGTTCAGTAACTGGGTTGGGGATCTGCTATTGTATCAACATCCTCCAAAACGGAGTGTCCCCAGCTGTCTCACCAGAAAAGGTCACCACAGACATTCAAACTAGAAAGGTCAAGCAAAATGAAATATTGTCAGAGCAAACGGACAAAAAAAAAATAAAAAAGTCTGTGTTTGCTGTAATAGAAATAATAGCACAATTATAGGTCCTCGTGGCCTAAAGCATTTAGTTTTTTTCTTTTCTGGTCAAATAGATTGTGTAAACAAGAGAGTGGCAACATCAGCCACATGTGTAGCACATGGTCAATACCATCCTTTTGACAGACAATCATTTCCTCAAAAAGTATAGAAAGTCTGTGGAGTCGAAAAACACAAATAACAGAAGCCAGAGGCTAGTTTCTTTAGGTGCTTTAGTCGTCAATATGTTTTTGGCTTATTTACTAAAACAGGGAAACATATCGACATTACTGTCTGCAGTAATCAACACTACACTGCAGACTCTGCAGACAGAGTATGTTAGAAGTATTCTAAGCTTATAATATTGTATGCAGTGTACTTTACAAGGCCCATTGTTTTTGAACAACTGCTCATTTAATATTTCTTCTGGAATTATAGGAAACATAAACATAAAAATGTTACACTCAGTAAAACAGTCATTGTGGTAAATATTCATACCTTTAATTAGGGAACATAAGTGTACATTTTGGGCGGCACGGTGGAGCAGCAGGTAGTGTCGCAGTCACACAGCTCCAGGGACCTGGAGGTTGTGGGTTCGATTCCCGCTCCAGGTGACTGTCTTTGAGGAGTGTGGTGTGTTCTCCCTGTGTCCGCGTGGGTTTCCTCCAGGTGCTTCAGTTTCCTCCCACAGTCCAAAAACACATGTTGGTAGGTGGATGGGTGACTCAAAAGTGTCCGAATGTGTGTGTGTGTCTGTGTTGCCCTGTGAAGGACTGGTGCCCCCTGCAGGGTGTAGTCCTGCCTTGCGCCCAATGATTCCAGGTAGGCTCTGGACCCACCGCGACCCTGAACTGGATAAGCGGTTACAGATAATGAATGAATGAATGAATGTTTAGATTTGTAGCACTTGTAGTCTCTCTAATTTGGAGTCAGTTCCTCCTTAAGTAGTGTAACAGTTGCTATGTATTCCAGTCCGGAGCTTGCGCTGGACGATGAATCAGTCGTAACAACTGTTGGAAAGTGATTAATTTCATATTAATTCCATATTTTATTCTGATTCTGTTATACTTTGTTTAAGGTTAATGTGAACTCTTTCAGAGTTGTTTGTCTCTTCTCTGCCTGTGTATCATCGGTTTATAACCTTGATGCTTGGGGTGGGGGGATTGTTTATGGAACAATTGAGGGTGATAACATTTTCTATAATATGTGTTTGCTCCCACTGACGGAGTCGCGACCAAGAAACATGTCTGTTAACTTTTCCATCTCTTCTTTAAAATAAAACATCTCTTCTTACTCTCTTCACACGCGCGTGACTCATTCTCAACAACCTCAACAAACACCTCAGTCCAACAAAGTCCAACACAACATAGAGTAACAGGACACCTCAGCGATCCACATTTCATTCCACATCTTACCATGAATTTATGGCAACTTCCGTTCTGTTCTGTTCACACAACAATGGCATTGTAGGTCACTTTGAAACTGCTTTACAAGGTGGACATTTTTGAAAACTCCGTTGTCAGTGTGCTTGGCTTTGGAAAACACTGCATTCAAAACATGAGCCACGCAGCTCTATTTACTTTAGCAGTGTGTGTGCAGAATCTCACATTGTTCTATCTCAGGGCTGTGTGCGTGCGAGGGAGAGAGCGACACTTCTGAAGTTCTTTTGTTCTGTTTCTGAAAATTCATTAAATACCACTCAGTTCCACCAGTACTCATCGCAAAACACGTCCAGCAGCTCGGGTCTCTGTCTGTAATGGAGGGACACACGCTGCGTCCAGGAACAGATGCTCGTTTACAAAAGCTTGTCTCCGTCTCAGCAGCAATGCAGAGAAAGAATATTAAAAGTCATGATCCATATCTGCAAGTAAATTGAGTCCATATTTACTGAAAGTCGCAGCAAAAATCAGATTATAGTCTGACGCACAATCGGCCATGATCTGATTTCCCAAGAGTATGATAGCCACAAATTTTTGTGCAGTTTTCAGACAATAAACTGCATGTAAACACGCACTGATAGTGAGGAAAGAAGAGAAAGTAAAGGAGGTCAAGGAGGAAGGGAGCTCCTGGGCCAGATCAGGCAGAGAAACTTTGTTTCCCATTTACAGAGCCAGGGCTGTGTACAAACACTGGCTGTTTTTTCAATGCTCAAACAGACTAGAGAGTTAGCAAATGGTGAGGAAACATTTTAGAAATAAATAATATAATTTTGAATTTAATGACATTTTTTTAAAAAGGGTAATACTGTGAGGATTTGATTGTATTTAACCACACGAACATTAATGAGGTCAGGAACTGATGTTGGATGATTAGTTATGCATCACAAAAGCCACTCTAACACATCTCAACGGTATTGAATGCTGCTCCTCACTCAAGAGAGTAAAGTTCTACAGCTGCACAGTCCTTTTAGCTGACATTTGGGATTGAGTATAGTGACCTTAGACTCGTGGAACTGCTCCAGAGCCTCCCATTTCATGTCCTGTTTCTCTGCGGAGAGAAGCCATGTGTTTGTATCCACTATTATAAGGATTGTTTACATAACCTTTGGGCATAGTGTTGTCTATTCACACCCCACTGGCTGTGACTGATTGATGCTTGTACCATAAGGGGACACAGGAAGTTGTGGACATATAAATCACCGATTTTGATTGACAAACTATCACAGTGGATGCAGTCTGTCAACAAGTCTCAATGCAGTTGCCTGTCCCCTCAAGCTTTAAGATCATTTTGGGGTAAATGAATCCACAGATTTACTTTGTGCGAATTTCAGCTGCATAGCTGAGCCAGAAAGAGTCACCAATCTGTAATCGTGTGTGTGAAATACAAGCTCACCCCTCTGTAAACGTTCCACTTGCAGCTTAGTTTAATATCACAGTGTATTGTTGAGTTTGACTGCTCTCATTACATAATAGCCTCGAGATGTAATGTGGACCTATGGGAGCTTTAGTGGAAGGCTTTATTTGGGCCATAAAGCAGAGTCTATTTAAATCCAATCCTATTTAAGAGGTAAACAATCTCCTGCTAGAATGCTCTGGCATTTTGGCGACTCAAATGTTATTTTCTTACTTCTTATCACATTCACTGGAGCTTGTAAGATCCATTGGCTTTGTGTAAGTTTTGTTGTGACTATGAATCTCTTTCTCTCAGACAAGAAGATTATTTTTTTATCACTGTATTATACGGATACTGAATCAGATTCCTCCGCCTTTATGAAACCGGCCAACAATATTGGAGATTACACAGTGTAAGCTGATGGCCATGAAACTGCAGGTTGACCTTTTAACGTGAATGTAGCAAAATACAGCTGAAGTGGCACAAATCTCCCTCAGTAATCGATCAGTTTTGCAGGTTGCTTTCACCTCAGAAGGACCACTTCTCCATTTCTATCTCTGCGGTTTACATTGATGGCATTTAGCAGACACTCATCAAGGGCTGTCGTGTTGAAAGTATATCCTGTACTGTGTTTAAATGGGGACACTGCGATATGTGATATTACCGACTCAAATTATTTAATTTATCCTGACTCCAGTGCTGCACTACTCACTGTCACCTGGAACCGGCCTGAGCTGTTCCTTTTGAGGTTGATTTATGACTTGGTACTGGTGAAGGCAGTAGGGCTTTGATAGCTAGATGATAAGTAGCTAGATGAGATCTCAAATTCGCATTTCCCCATTTCACAGCAACTTTCTGGCACAGATTTTGCATGTTGCCTTGTCTAAATTGCCTGGCTCTCTCTTTTCATTTGGTTGAAAGCCAAAATGCTCCCAAACTGGTAATATTACATTTGGTTTTGCAGGTAGGTTTGCTGCAATTGTGTCCATTTTATGAAATGAAGACCATTTGTTGAAGGTCATTCAGAAGTTCAGATTCCAAAAGTTAGGAAAAATTACACTCAAAGACTTTTTATTTTTATACAGTTTTTGCCGGACTGCCTACCAGGCCGGCCTAGAAGAGGCATTTTTTCACTTGCTGATTGACTGACTGACTGACTGAATCCTAATATTGAAAACATACATGTGTGAGCAGGAAATGTTAGTTCAGCTGTATTTCACAGAGAGAACTTAAGGTGGTGCTACTACACCGTCTATTGTAAGTTTAGCCATATTTCACATTCCAGTTCATGAACTAAATTTGGAACCATTCTGCACATTTCCACCTACATAAACTGAACTAGAAATATTAGTTCCCAGCTGGAACCAAAGAATAGTAGGTTCTTGAGCATAAACCATGGCTGAATAATAGGAAATAAGACAGAAACACGCTCTGTTTGTGTGTGTTTCTGGGGCTGTGTTTGGCCAGAGCCTCAGCTCGGCATTGGTTAGTTCACAAGCTCAGCAGGATGGCTCTGAACTCTGCAACATTCACACAAGTATATCTGACAGAGAGAAAAAGACTGCTGAATTTATCTTATTTCATGTGAGTGTGTGTATTTGCTTGAAATTTTGTAAAAGGAAATGGTGGAAGACATTTTGTTGCAGTAGTGTATTTATAAAACTCCATATAGCTACAACCTCCTTAAACTTCACATGCTTTAACCAGTTACATTGAATAAATAAGTAATTGTAAATATTAAAATCAACAAAATGTTCTTGGGTGGTAGATCATCTAGTATTTATTTTTAAACAAAAAAAATTAACAAGAAAAACCACTGATGTCTGTGTTATATACTATAAACAATCACATAATAAATACCCAATGTAAATAAAGACATTGATATGAAGCACCAAAGCTTCTCCAGACCTTCCAATGACAAGGCTTTCACTGTTTTTGAAACACAGTGTTTCACAGAAACATCTCTGTGACAATGGCTATATGGCTAAGGCACTCGGGCAAAACTAGGCTTGCCAACTTTCTCTTTGCTCGTGTTTTTTTAAACAGATTTTAAAAATATACTTTACAGACACATTGAAGTGTAAAACAAGAAAGACCATGCAATAAAAGGGAAAACAAATGCACTGCGGTTTGAAGGTTCTTGCCATTCACTGCGGTTGGCTGGTCAATAGCACGGTGTTACCATATTGTGATTATTGCGAGTCTTGCTTCCATGACTCATTCTTCAGTGTGCGTCCCCAAGCAGGAAATCAAACCCTAGCCCTCTATGTAAAAGGCAGCAGTGTCGCCCACTGTAATACACCAACCACAGGTGGAACATTGGATAACGTGTGTGCAGAGGATCTCATATAAAACCTGGTGTATCATTGTATGTATCTTTCTTTGACAGAGACCCCACTGAAAGGAGATGACAATCAGGAAGACCGATCATTCTCTGACTCCTCCCTGTTTAACCACTGGGGTCAGGAGTTGAATCCTGAGAGCCGGAGGGTGGCACTAAAGATGTTCCAGTACTACGGCTACAACGGCTACCTCAGTGACCGGCTGTCCATGGACAGATCCATCCCAGACTACAGACCTGATGGGTGAGACAGCTCTTTGACTTGAGGGCTTCATAGGGCTCTTGCATGATTTGCTGCTTAAATCTTCACTAGAATTACACTTGTAGTGCACTTGAGCTGATTGACCTACTGGTAGATTTGATTAGGATGCCATCAGAATGTTTCGGAAAGTCTCCAGCTTTTAGTTCTTAGGCTTTATGTTCATTGTTATTGCATTGTAAGCTTCCACAATGCTATGAGAGAAAGAGTGGGCCACACATCTCTTCAGACATATATTGGGTCTCAGCAATTAAGAACCTTAACTTCAGGCTCTGTGCTCTAACTGAGTGCTCTAATGTAATTAATAGCAACCATGAGTATTGTTTGTTTATTTGGGCCTTAGCTGCTGTCTGTTATCAGTATCAACAACGTGGAAGCCAAATAGCCGATCAGCCAACATCATTTAACTTCATAAAGGCTGCTACAAATTTTAAATGTATTATTAAATCCTTACATATTACACTTTTAATTTCAGCTTGTTAGTTTTTTCTGTGATTAAAATGCACATTATATGGGTAGATTTAATATTGTTACCAAATTAAACTCTGAAACACAGCTGAGACTGAAAATGTTAATCAAAAGGAGAACGGAGCGGCACGGTGGGGCAGCAGGTAGTGTCGCAGTCACACAGCTCCAGGGACCTGGAGGTTGTGGGTTCAGTGGGGTCTGTGAGGAGTTTGGTGTGTTCTCCCCGTGTCCGCGTGGGTTTCCTCCCAAGGTCCAAAAACACATGTTGGTAGGTGGATTGTTGGCTCGAAAGTGTGAGTGTGTGTTGCCCTGCGGAGGACTGGTGCCCCCTCTAGGGTGTGTTTCTGCCTTGCGCCCAGTGATTCCGAGTAGGCTCTAGACACACTGCGACCCTGAACTGGATATGCGTCTCTAAGGGGAGTCCAGACACCCTGCGGAGAAAACTCATTTCAGCCGCTTGTACCCATGCTCTCGTTCTTTCGGTCACTACCCAAAGCTCGTGACCATATGTGAGGGTTGGGACGTAGATTGAACGGTAAATCGAGAGCTTTGCTTTCCTGCTCAGCTCTCTCTACACCACAACGGACAGCCATTTTGTATTTTTTCTTATTCTGAACCCTTTTACTTGAAGGTATTGCTTCAGAGATATTTTTAACACTATTAAGATGAGATTGGCTGCTCTCGTAAGGTGACAGAGTATGGAAAAGTGTTAAGAAAAAAGTCAGTATTGTTCCAAATCCTTTAGAAGTTTTTATTTCTTGTTTGCTCTGTTAGTATACAGCTCTATATCTTTCCCAGACCAACACTATTTTGACAAGGCTTGAAAGTGGCGTGTTAGTTTTGAAAAGAAAAGCACTATTCTCTGACCTGTAATTACTGGCTGTATCTTCGTTGTGGAGAGACTCGCTCACATCTTTTTTCCTCTGAATGAAGTAAAATTCTGGCGAATGTCACAGCCGGTCTGTTCACGGCTCTCGCAAGCACTTTGAACGACCTGAAAAACTCCCACATCGATCTAGTTTTCAGCAGCTTATTATACACTCAAGTCAGTAACCCTGTCAGGAACATCAGAACGTCGACTCAACCAAACACCAGTCTGTGTGCATGTCAGAGCCTTCAAATTGTTGACTGAAATAACGCAGGGGAAAAAAGAAAAAAGTAAAATAAAAAAAACATTTCGATTGGTGTGCTGACATTTGAGAAAATGCTTGTGATTTTCAGACTGCTGGTTCTTCAGTGCGCTTTTTCTTCCTCTTCCTCTCTTACCTCCCACTCTTTCTGCAGGTGTAAGAACATCACCTACCCATCCAATCTCCCCCAGGTCAGCATCGTGTTCATCTTTGTGAACGAGGCACTCTCTGTCATCCTGCGCTCCATCCACTCCGCCATGCACACAACTCCCCGCCACCTGCTCAAAGAGATCGTACTGGTGGATGACAACAGCAACAGTGGTGGGTTTACAACCAGCACTCAAAGCAAATTATGCTCTTTTGTGGTAACTGTGCTACATGTTTGTTGTTTTTACTTCACCACTGCTCAGAAAGAGACTAGGCAGAAACATTTGAGTGCAGCGTATGAAGTGGATACATTCTGATAAAACTTTTATTTTTAATTTACTTTGAGTTTGTAAAATTATTGTTGTTATATGAATTTTAAAGGTTTTTAACAGTTTTAACTATTTATTATACTGTCTGGTTGTTTACATTCCAAAGCTACCCATCTTTTAAGGTGGAACAGTGTGTTTGAGGGTAAATAACCGACTGTCTTTACATGGATGAAGTCGAATTTGTCTTAAAGTGTTTATTTACTGTTTGAATTACCACCGAATCTCATTTGTAACTTGAGTTGTTTAATTTTGTAGCAGTTTTGTTAATGCAGTTACTGTTGAATTTGGAGACATTTCCACCTTAAATAACCGAAACAGCACATATGGAACAATCATGGGCAATATCCTCATTTCAGTTCATGCTTTTCAACGCTTGGTGTTCTTTCCGTTGTCTAAAAATACTCGAGATGCCTCTGCCATTAGCAGAGAGAGAGAGAGAGAGAGAGAGAGCGAAAGCCTAGCATACCAGACCAAGCTAGTTTAAACTCATCTGCAGACAGGGCTTCGTGAGCACATCAGACTAGTTTCCAGCATGCAAACAGACTGGAGAGCTAGCAGATGGTGGGGAAACACCATCTGAATTTTATAAAAAGTGTTTTTTGATTACAATTGCCAACTATGCCTTAAAGGAGAGCTGAGAGTTGTGTAACTAAGAAAACAAAAATAATAAGATTATGACAATATTCATATCCAGAATAGCTCCTGTTTAAAAAGTGATGATCAAATCTTTAGGCAGAAAATGTATGAAAGAAATTATTATACATTTTGTAAATTTCAATCTATTATTTATCATTTAATATCTTCTTGCTCTTCCCCCCACCAAAAGAAAAAAAACCTTCTGGCATCTAGCTCATAGTATTTGTACTGCGCAAGTTATTATTAAAGCTCCCACCTTGTTTTTTTTTTCGTCCTCACTCACTCTGAGTATCACTCTAAAGGGCAGTGTTTTATTAGATGTGTTTTCTTCAGAAGTGTGTTTAAGTTTCTTCGGAAAGGTTTCTTCTGAATGAGCCTCTGGATTGGTTTACAATTAGCTCTTACGATTCATCTTACACTGTTTACTGCATATAGCTCAAATATAAAACTGAGAATCCTCACCCCATGTTGCAATATGACTGAAAAATGTTTGTTATTTAATTACTCAGAGCATGTTTATTGCTCTCTCACATACGTTTAAGCCCTGTTTTTTAAGCTGACAATTGGCCAATGATAGATTCTAAGGCTCAGGCTGCATCCTAAATCTCTGTATGTAAGAGCTGTATAATACATGACTGATCCCCCAGTGTGTGTTTGTTAAACACATCATATATTGTCTGGGTTCCTGAGCCAGTGTATTAAGATTCATGTAGTGCTCTATATAGATGGTAGGGAGGAGGCTAAGACAAGAATAGAATCAGGATGTAAACAATACCACTTAGCAGCTGCTACAAGGCTGTAATTTTCAGGTTCATACATGTTGGGCATTCATGTAATTTGATTTCCAACCTGCATCAGTCAATCCACAGGTGTCTACGCCCCCACAGTAGCTGGGTAAAAAGCAATCAAAATCAATGACAAACCCCTACATTTTAATGTTACATTTGGGGAAAAACGATAAACCGTTTGAGGAAATATTTTGTTTGCAGAGATTTTAAAAAATAAGAAGAAGAAGAATGGTAGGAACTTTAAATAAAATAAAAATAGTTTGATGAAGTGACTCTAGACGTTTCAACAATGGTCAAAGTTTACATCAACATTGCATCATTATTCTCCTCAAACCACTCTCCCAAAACCCCTCCTGCCCACCCCACCCTCAGGCTACACCTCAGCCCCAAAGTAATATTTCAGAACTATTTAT
The DNA here is from genome assembly GCF_029633855.1 of Hoplias malabaricus. Classification (NCBI taxonomy): domain Eukaryota; kingdom Metazoa; phylum Chordata; class Actinopteri; order Characiformes; family Erythrinidae; genus Hoplias; species Hoplias malabaricus. The sequence continues at coordinate 7,627,029 of NC_089815.1, read as the reverse complement.
ATTGCGTTGAGGTCCGTGAAACTTTGAAAAGATTCTTCCCACTCATCTTTTTTGAAAAACCATCCGTTGAAAGGTTCTTTAGGGAAACTGAAAAAAGTTATTCTTCAAAGAACCCGCTTTTGGCGGCTTTTATGTTTAAGTGTATAATTTCCTGGGACTGTGTCTAGGATAAATATGGAGCAAAGCATTTAGCGGGAACACGTTCTTCTTTTTTGTCATCTCCCATGTTCCACTTCTTCTCCGTGCCTTGCTTATTGTCTTAATGATTACCCCCTGTATATGTTATTGACTTTCGTTCTTTAATCTAACCCTTTTAATGTGCTTAATTAGAGACTATGCGTGTTGGATTAAAGCGATAGGTGTAAGAATACTAATCAGAAGCAAAAGTGGAAATATTTGCCCAGAGAAGATTATGCCTGAGAGAGGTAGTGCCCAGCTTTTGAGGGTTGACAGCCATCTTCTCCTGCTTTTAATGGAGAGAGAAATATTTTGTTTCTTCGTACGCCATAAGCATCTGACGGCTTTTGCAAGTGGGTCAGCGAGAACATATGGAAATCCTTCTGAGAGGAGGTAGAGGGAGATCTGCTACACACACGAACATGCACGGCTCACACTGGATTCACTTAATATACCCTATAAACCCTCAGACACCTCGGAGCAGCTGCCAATGTTTATGCAAAAGTTTATGCTGCTCTTTTTTTTGGCATATGTTTGAAATGTATTTAAATTAATAATTGTGGGCACACAATGACAAATAAAAAGTGTCCTGTGACGTGCTGCTGAGTTATGTAATGGTCTAAGCTTTGGCCCTGTCAGCTGGAGATCGTTGGTTCGATCCCAGTGATGCCTCAGTCGTCTAAGGCTGGGAGTCCTAAAGGAGCTACATTGGATTTTGCTATGTGTATGGGTGGGATGGCTCCCTCCCTTCCCTCATTACATGGTACACTGCCAGCCAGCATGGGCGCCTGTCAGCTAATGTGACAGACCTGAGCAGTTGGCGCTCTCCTCTGATGCATGGGGCAGTCCAGTGATGGAGCATTAGAGGCAGTGGAAAAAGAGGCCACAGTTGACATCACATGGTTTGAAGGAAGCACATGGTTATCGTGTTATTGCTTAATGAACATCATGAACCTATGTACATGGGTGTTTTATATTAGTCATTGTGTCTATACACACGCAAACACATGCACGGTCCAGCGACGTATTCCAGAGCATTCACACTGCATAAGCACTTGCTGAATCACTCCATTGTAGGTGTAACCTTACCTCATGGTTTACAAATTAAACCCTGGTTATCCTCACCCTTTCAGTATTTGTGGCATGGTGTGTGATAGGGTTAGTTCAGCTATCAGCTTTCAGGGTGGAATTGGAGACAACTAATAATTCGGTATGCAAATAATTTAAATGTAACAATAATAACATCGCTTTTGCAAAGTTATAGCACATTTTATTTTATTTTTTCAGAAAGTTAAACTTAGGAATAAGTAGAATTTTTTTCTTCACATCTTTTGCTGTTTGATATTTGCACCTGTTCACAAAGCCAGGTCACGGCGACGCTGACATATGGCTAATAGCATTGCAGCGAGTGCACCGGAGCATTATGTCAGACGCTGCCAAGGATAGATTTGTCTTTATCACGAAGGCTATGATTGCTTATCTTATCTCTGCTAACTGTTGTCACTTGTGCGGCTGTGTGGAGCCTCTCAGTATCCACCTGCAGTCAGGACTGCGTAATGGGCCGGGGTCACTGTGCACTTCATTAGCATGCTGCCAGCAGAGTGACCACCGTGGGAGGAAGGGCAACGCGACCTGGTGCTAATTGGATGATTCTGTGGAGCTTCGGACTGTTCTGAGGGCACTGAGTATCATGGAGCGTCTCCAAACTCTGAAGGCACTGTCTCTTCATCTGAACCGAGCAACACCATGTGTCCACTCCTGCAAGAAAGTCAACACTGGCACCGTAACAGGAGACCCATCTCCTGTCAGGTTTCACTGAGCTGCCGACGGGTGGAAAATGAATTAGGAGTGCGAAAAGCAGTGGCGCTAACACTAATCCCTGCACCACCTTTGAAAACATCAAAACAGACGGTCTCTCGCTTTTTCCTCTCTCTCCCGCTCTAAATATCTGCAGGACATGGAGTGGGATTTGGAATCTTAATCCACTCCCTTAGCCTCCTGTCCTCTTCTGCTTCTTAAGGCTTCTATGCTGTTCCTCTGGTCACAGAAAGTATATGAGGCTTTACCCCTGGTGGTCTCGGTCAATGTGACCGCTCAGACACATCAGCAGGTCACTCACACTCAGAAACTGGCTTTGGCTCTGCTCAGCATGGAGGTTTTTACAGAAAATCGGGGTAATGTACAAGCAAGGATAATTAACCACAGTGACTGGGTTTGTGCCCATGGGCCAGTGGCAAGGACCAGAATTATTACATTATTACCCCAACGGTGCAAATAAATTTCTTGCCATATTTTGGCAAATGTGAAGACAATGCACAATTTTGGGTCTAGATACCCAAATCCAAGAATTCTTCTGACTTGTCTAAAGAATATTTCCCTGCAGATTTCTTTGAAGAAAAGTGCGTAGTCCTCCTGAAAACAATGCAGTGAAAACAAAGATTTGCTTAATATTTTGATATTGACAGTGGAGTTTGTGATGCTTCTGTTTTTTATTGTCTCTTTCAAAATGTTTCCCACCAGTGAAAAATATATAGGTTGTGCGTTAAAGGGTTATTTATGTACCTTTTCCACAAGTAAACCCAGCTCTGCAGTCAAAGTAACACAAGGACCTATCCCTTTAAAGGCTAAGCACCAGCTCTATGAAAGTGTCAAACAAATAAATACAATGGAATCTGAGTTCCTAACTTGTGTTTATTGATAGTCAGAAAACATGTTACTTCTTACTAATTCAAGGAATAAGGTTTAAAAGACCAGTGGTCCACCCCTCAACGGTGTTCGGAAACTCTAATAGGCGTCTTGCCTGTGACGTAGATGGTGGACAACAACTCTAGAAGCTGCACTTAATTTAATGCAAAATGATGAAAAGGTGTGTTGTTTTTGGCTGCAATCATTCAATGTACAGTGGGACATCTGTGAACAAATGGCCCAAACATCCCAAAATATTAAGAAAATGGACTAAATTTGTCAACTTCGCCTGTTTTAGTAGGTGTTAGTTAACGTTAGCTTGACTTGCTAAACTCAGTGTCTCAGATTATACTCGGCTACGTAGTTGCATTACGGAGGTTTATAGTTTCGGATGAATTTGAGTTCGACTTCGATCACATTCACAAGAATAACGGTACCTCTAAATTTGAGTTTAGCTTATTGCTAGGCTATTGTCATGAATAATGTTGGTTATTTAGCTAGATACTGTCATAACAGTCAGTCATAACGGTGTTTTACCGTGGCGTTGTTCAGCTGTTGTCCACCAGTGACGTCACGGTTGCGTTCAAGAATTTCCGTAGCGAGCTCGGGTTTTTCCGTCAATTTAATAAAATTGTCAGTTTTAAAGCAAATTAAGCTGCTATTTTCATTTTAATTCATACTTATATATGTCTGTAACTAAAATAGTGTGAAATATTCATGGAGGTCCATTAAGTGGTGCTTAGCCTTTAAATGAGAGTGCACCAGAGCTCAGTCCAGCTCAAGAGCCCAGAAGTGAAGAGCAGAAACTCTGGATTTTTGCCCTTTTCCCTTAGTTCTCTCTCTTTTCCAGTCTCGCTTATTCACCTTATTTAATCAGTGCTCATATTTCTCAGTGCTCATTGTGTTTGTTTTTCTCTGTTTAACCACATCTTTGTGCACTCACATAAACACAGGGCCAGCGTTGTGATTAGAGAGACATATACCAGGAGGTGGGACAATTCTAAATGCAAAATCTGAACAGCTACGGGTAAAAATAAAAATGACTGTTGTTTTAGTTCACATTTTGTGGGTGGGTAGGATTTCCAGATCCCCAAAATATTAAAATATACAGAAAAAATTATGCTTTTCATAATATGTCCCTTTTAATGTCATTTTTGGCTGGAAATGCAATGCCTTTTTTGGTGCAATGCAATGTTGGGTCCCTGTAAAGTTGCCCAGATGCACAGCCTCTAAACCCAAAGGCAAATTTGCGGTGACTTTTTTTTCTTTATGATGACTTTTATGCCAAGGAACATTATATAAGACTTGTACAGCAGTTCATAAATAAACACTGTCCATTGTTTCATTATTCAGGACTAGCAAACTAGACCAGGCAATGCTTACATTTGTCCAAGATGTAAAAGGCCTGGGTCCATAGTGTATAAACCCACAGGTCTTTAAGCAGTTAATCCACGTTTATGGTTATGTATCCGTGCTTTCTCAGCTGGCAGGATTTTTCACCTCCACACAGACAGAGTGATGGACGTCCTCTTCTCCACTGACAGACAGCACCTTGGGGAATAGAAAACACAGCAGAGAGAGCTCGAAATGTCAGAGCTAAACACAAGAGTGGAGTAAAATGAATGTCATTTTCAACAGCGTGGATATCAGACAATGTGCACTGAGTCCTGAGAAAATGATGTTCTTCAGTTGAACAAATAGACAAACCATGCTTCTGTTCCTAATTCTCCTGCATTTTCTAATTTAGTAAGTGCACTTGAGGTTATGATTTATGAAAGATTGATATTGTGGGTCATGACACCAGCAGCCCTGAGATAATGGACCTGTTATGCTCTGCGCCTTTATTGTGATTCATGCTAAACCATTACTGGCCATTATTCTCCATTCTAATCAATTCTCTTTCATTTGAATGTGTTAATTATTAATCTGGAGAGAAATATGATAAAAAGTGATGCTCTAATGGGCACAGGAAAATCTTTCCTTTCTGTTGTTGTCTGTGCTGTAAGCATTTAGTTGCACAGTAAACACTAATATTACAATAAATACAATTATATTAATACAGTAGGTGATTTTATGTTTGATGGACTGTTTCCACCCCTGTCCTTAAGGAAGACCAATATCAGTTGTTATGCATACGTGAGCTCATCAATGTGCCATTATGTTCTTTCTGATGTGCTTGTGGTGGTATTTAAGAAAGCTATGCAAATGACTGGAGTAGATATTGGGATTATAAAGCTTTTCACCAGATATCAAGGATGTCTTTGAAAAAACATTGACAAATTGGCCAAAAAAAAGCCACAGGAGGAGGACAGCATTAATGCAGTTTGAGCTGGGAACTCATATCAAACTTTGCGTGAAAGGAAAAAAACATCACCCCGGCAATTCTCATCGCGTTCCCTCATGCAATTCTACCTTCTCAGTGATCGATGAGGGTCACAGTTTGCTCAAGGATAAACCACACAGGAGTGTGCTCGGCTAAACTGAACAACCTGCTCAAGGGGAAGGTGAATTGCTTTGTGGTGCTGGTGAGGCAGGGGGTTCCAGAACAACTCTTACCTCAACAGACAGGTCCGGTGTTGTCTAAATTAACTTCTATAACAGCAGTGCTTTCCTTTCTGTAAGTCTTTGCCCATGGAACAGACATGGTATTTACTCGAGTTTATTTTTCCCCCCAAGTGGTGCAGTCTAAACAGTGGTTTAATCATCAAGAGCCTGTAAGTTTAAACCCCAGTGATGTCTCAGCCAAAAGAGTGCAGTTGGCCTCACTCTCTCTGCATGGGTGTGTGAAAGCTCTCTCCTCCAAGCGTTGTTGACCAGTCTAGTGGCATTGCATTGGTGGCAATTTTATAAAAATTATTGGTCCGGATTCACATGTCTCAGAAGGATATGCTAGTCTTCAATGTCTTAGATTGCTAGCAGCATGTGGAGGAATTGGCATGTATTAAATCTGATTTATACATCTGATAAAAGGTTTTACATGTAATAAAAATGTGTATTTTTAGAGGGCGGCACTATGGCGCAGCAGGTAGTGTCGCAGTCATACAGCTCCAGGGACCTGGAGGTTGTGGGTTCAAGTCCTGCTCCGGGTGACTGTCTGTGAGGAGTTGGTGTGTTCTCCCTTTGTCTGCGTAGGTTTCCTCCAGGTGCTCCGGTTTCCACACACAGTCCAAAAACACATGTTGGTAGGTGGATTGGTGACTCAAAAGTGTCCATGTGTGTTGCCCTGTGAAGGACTGGAGCCCCTCAAGGGTGTGTTCTGCCTTGTGTCCAATGATTCTGGCTAGTCTCTGATCCACTGTGACCCTGAATTGGAAAAGAGGTTGCATATATAATGTAATAAGGATAATGAATGAATGTATTTTTAGAATGAAAATGTAGCTAACCTTAATATAATTTATGGAATGACTAAATTCATATTCTTAAGTCTAAGTATATTCTTGACATTTTCGGAAAGTTATTTGATGTTTTGGCTATATGGCAAACATGAAGTCACTGTTTCCTTTTCTGTCTGTGTTTTAACTGATTATTAATTACTTTTGACCTAATTAATAAACGTTACTGAACAAATTTTAAACCATTTATAAACCGTTATTAATGGTATTTTTTTTGTTCTAAAATGGGATCCAAGTTTATAAAATAAACATAGTTGATTAGTATTAATATATGTTCCAGTAATTGAAACTACTCAGGATTCACTATGGTGGCATATTGAAAGTCTAAGAGAACTCATATTGCAGCCTGCCCCCTCTCGCTTCTCACATCCCATGAGGCCATTGAAAGCAAATCCATTCATTAGCTGATGCTAATATGTAATGACACTGGGCAGTGAAGCTGTAGGGAAACCAGACAAGAGGGCCTTGGTTCTCTCTGTACACAGCAGGAAGAGTCTTTTCCACATATTATTCCACTCATGTCTTTCTGTTGCCTTTGGTGCTTGGAAGCCATTGTGAGCCGCTGCGCTTCGTCCTGTAGTGTTACATTCATGAAGCCTTTGATCATTTATTTGTTTTAGCAGCAACATATGCATAATTGTGCTGGTAGGATCGGATTACTCTGTGGCCTTTGGCCATACCATCTGCTTGTTATCGTAAGAAACTAAATGTTTGTCATGCAGGGAGATTGGAAGTGATTTGTGCACACACAAATGGGTACTCTCACTCCCATGAAGGAACCATTTGGAAGGAATATCAAGCCATCAGGAAATCCAAACATTATTTGAAGCCACTTTTCTTTTGTCAGCTATCAGACAGTAAACATTGCATTGCTTACATACAGAATAGTGTTTCAGCACCGATATATTACTGGTAGGAACAGAAAGATATATACATTTCACTGACCAAGAAGCAATGAATATAAAGATGATTTATATACAGTACTGTGCTTAGGCAGCTAAGATAATTATATATATTTGAACTAATGCCTTCTGGGTAAGTGTGGTGCTTGTATAAAGTTATATATAATCACAGTAAATGCAATATATATATATAAAAAACAAATAAGAAATATAAGATCTTTTTTTTCTATAAAGTAGTAGGTGTGAGTGAGTTTGAAGAAAAATGTTTTGTTCAGATTCTGCATGAATTTGTTAAATCAACAGCACTCATTATTTAAAGTAATTATTTATTAACCACTAAAACTAGGTGTTGGATGATAACCTCAAATAATACAGACTCCACGAGGAGAGATTTGGAAAAATTTAAAAAACCAACACATTCACACTCAGAGTATCACTCACTGGAGAAATGTTATTTGGTTTTATTCTAATGTTGGGCATTATTTGTTGTACACATAGCAGCAAAAGCCATTAAGATGTTACTTGTTACTTCTCGTATAGACTCTGTTATCTTCATTGTGTTTATCAAACCAGGGAGAGCTGTGAATACTCAAGTTCTACATTGTAGTCAGCCAGTATCCTTCAACCCCACTGACCTACCTCCATCTTCATAAGGCTTAGATCAGTCAGCCCTATGAGTTTGTTATTAGGATTAGAGATTATCAATATCAGCACTCTGTTTTTGAAATATTTAAATATTGTGTTTTCTAAACAAATTTCTTCTGGTAAAGAATGAACACGTGGTGTCTTCCTATCAGAGAAACAGGATATGCTCAACAGACCATCACGTTCTTCTTATGGCACTACCAAAAACAACAAAGCAGTCACAACAAGTCGTGAAGAAACTTCTGGAAGACGTGGGTTGTTGTTGTGTTAGCTATTACAGTGATTACAGCACTGGAGACACGTTTATGTGAGTGTTCAAATTTAAGTTAAACAGAGCAAAAGGCCAAAGCCTGTGTGCGTTCAGTGACCACAGTGTGAATGTTGTAGTCGGGACAAGAAACAAGAAAACGTGATGTGTTAATGCCTGGTTACTGGGTTTAATTGAATAGTTCGTATAGTTGAGTATAGATTAGTGTAATACTTACGTTGACAGTAATTTGAATATGTATTTTACATCCTGCTTGTTCAGAAAAAACATTCCAGATGAATTCTTCTGCAACTCGTCTTTGAAGAAGAAAGGGAAGCGAGATGAACCTGGAAACAGAAATAGACAGAAGTGCTAATAAGGCTTAATAATCAACACATTCATGTGATGCATGTAACATATTCAGGCAGAACAGCTATTAGTGCTGCCTTGGTTTCACAGCTAGGCTGGCACCTCCACAGAATATTCTCCAGTATTAAATGAATTCCACGAGGGGCAAACCGAGTTCTGCAGTGTTCAGCACAGAACACCAAAAGTGACCTCTGCAAAAGTTTCTCTAACTCTGGCATTTTACTGTGCATCCCAAACCAGCGATAAACCTTTAGCGAGGAACGGATGTGTAATTCATGAAGGGGTTGTATGAATATAATGTTGGTTTTTAAGGCAATGCATAATGTACAGTGTGTATCCTGTTGTTTATCATCCGAGTCTGAAACTGAGGCCAAAATGGAGGTCGTGAAGGTCGTATGCAGACTGCCTGGCGGAAGTGACAGAGTGAAGGGACGTGAACACTAGCACTGCTTGTAGCTGACAAAATAATCATATTAATATTATATGGCTTCATCTTCTTATTACAGTGTAACTTAACATATATATTAAAAATTCATTAGGCTCTTTGACACGATCTTGAGATTGGCCAGTTTCTTTTTTGACCAATTAGAATTGCGTTTGCAGTATCTTATGAAGGTCTTGTTCCATGTGCTCACAGAAACTAATCTGGAGTTAGAGTAAGTCACAGTGCTCACAGCACACAATAAAACATTTAGTTTTACTGTGAGTTGTGAGCATCATTTGCATATTATAGTCTTTGGTGATATTCATATTATAAAGGCCAACGTCACTATAACAGTTAATAATATTCATCCGCCGCTCGAGTGAGCACCAGTGCGAAATAGGCTTGTCATTTTCAAGGAACATTTATCTAAATGTTAAATGAAGTCTTGCCTAAAAGACTCTTATTGTTGCAGCATGGTGTGGTAACCGGGGCAGGGAACAGAACCCTGCTAACCCATTTTCAGAATCGACAATAGTCAATGCAACCTTAAATGCTATTGAGATACCAGTGCTTTTCAAAATGTCTATGTAATAAATGGAAGTAATGCATTTAATTGTAACAAATTTAATATGTTTAAAGAGATTTAACTGAATAGTACAAAGTGAGCAGCAGTCAAGACCGAATTGTAAGACATTTTAACCATGTCTTGAGATCAAAACAGACCCAGGTACAACACATTTCTGAGCAGCAAAACTACAACCGAGTAGAATGCAGAGCATATACATTAGAAGTGGGATGTGGGCTATGAGAACATAAATGTGAATATGATATTTCAAGCTCCAATACTACGCCACGCAAACCTTTAAGAAGATTTAGAATTATTTCACCGGCCAATGATTAACAGGGAAACCTTTAAACTGACTTCAGAACAGGCTCTGTATCATTAGGCTCTATTTCTTACTGTGAGAGACTGTTAGGAGAATTTAAAATACGCCTTCATCATCGCACAATTTATTCACTAATCATTGCTGATTTATTGAGAAGGTAGATTTTAATCAGTGAATAATTGAGTTTAATTGTGTAATTGTCAGAGTTCTGTAGTCAGTTCGGCATCCTGTTGCCATAGACTGTCTTTTTAAGTGGAGACAGTGGCAAGTGTGAGAGGCTGTATTAACTTAATCAGAGACCACCATGTCTTGTAACTAGGGGATAATGAGGATAGAGCCCTGGGATCTGAAGTAATGTGATTCTCTCTCTCTCTCTCTCTCTTTCTCACACACACACACACTCTCTCTCTAGAGGAGTTGAAGGAGAAGCTGCAGGAGTTTGTGGAGGAGATGAATTCTAAGCGCTCCGGCTTCATCAAGGTGGTCCGCCACAGTAAGCAGGAGGGTCTGATTCGCTCGCGTGTGAGTGGCTGGAGGGCTGCCACTGCTCCCGTAGTGGCCCTCTTCGACGCCCACGTGGAGTTCAACACTGGCTGGTGGGTGAAATGACACTGTCACACACGTTTACGCCCCCATCCCCCAGTGTAGTCATTGCCAGCTAGGTCTTTCTCCAATTACACATGATGCTTCTAAGCTGCACTACACAAAATGAGATGCCTTAACATGTGAAATGATCTTAGATCTTGTTAATATGTCTAATGTCACTGGTTAAGTGATTTTGTTTTGTATAATATTAATACAATAATGTGTGAGAATTGAAGGCAGCAACCAAATCTTTTAAACTGTTGCTATCGTAAACAGACAGCTGGAGACGCATCATGGAGAACATTAAATGTCCTGATCTGTCATGTTAGCTAACAGATGCTCCTATTGGCTGGGCTAGCACTGAGTAAAGGGGGAGACGGAGGACCAGTATCCGCACCCAGAGAGAGTGAGGCCAGTGGTTTTCTCTTTGAATGGCTGATGCATCAACAGGCATCAAACCTGGCGATCTCTGCATGACATACTCACACTCTGACATTAGTCATTCACACATGAAGAGGCACAGGGGACAAATACCACATTAATATTGAATGAACATCCTTTATAACGTGCAGTGATGTTGACATGCATTGTTAGAGTGCACTTGTGTGTGTTCTGCCAGGGTGAGCCAAAGTCTGGAAAGATGAAACATCTGAGCTGCCACTTCAAATCAAAGCACTCCCTCTGATCCAGGGAATACATCCAGGTGTTTCCCCTTTGAAGACAAAAGCATAATTCTTGCCTTCCCCACCCCCCGCCATCCAATCTTCGTTATCATTGCACACTATCTGAAACACATACCACATTCCGTAACTCACGTAGGCTTTCATAGTCTCTCACTTAATAACTTGACCCAGATATGTCAGTGCAGTTTGAACAACATCCACAATCTTCCTGACTTTAATCGGCTTTTATGTGAATCTGAACCCCAACACTACAACACAAGCCCAAGTCAGTTCCCAAGCATAACGTTTTAGGCTTATGTGCTTATTCCGACACGTAGCTGACACATAATGCACAAGTCTTACATTTTATAAACATGTTAAATATCATGTGGTGATACGCTCACTGTGAAAAAGTCTTGGCAAGTCAAATAATCTTAAATATAATAAATATATCTAGATTTCATAAAGTATTTTATTTATCATTTTGATGTTGAAAGAAAATTGCAAGATTTTTCAGTGTTTTGCTAACTTTCATCTTAGCTGTAATGTGTAAAAAAAATGTAAATAATTTTATAATATTCTTCTCACAAAATGTTATATTTACAGCATTTGATTTTCTCATCCAGAGTTACTTGTTAATAGAGATAACAGGCTGTAGACAAATGTAGCCTTGAATAAAGAATTAGAATTAGAATCACTTTATTGGCCACTGTGCTTGCGCATAGAGGAATTTGTGCATTTAACCCAATCCGTGCAGTGAAACACATATTTACACACACACTAGTGAACACTAGGGGGCAGTGAGCACACATGGGGGAGCAGCTGGGGGTTGGGGGGTAGTGTGGTTGCCTGGGTTGGTAATCAAACCCCAGTATGCTACATGGAGAGCAGCAGTTTTAATCACTATACTATACCATCCATGAGAAATATTAGATACATTGAATGAACTGAAGGAGATTTCACATGAAGAGTCACCACTTTATGCTGTGTGTTTGTAGTAAGAAGCCTACTTCAACTGCATTTTTCCTTTGGCATCAGGGCTGAGCCTATTCTCCAGAGGATCAAGGAAGACAGAACCCGGATCATTTCACCATCTTTCGACAACATTAAATACGACACTTTTGAGGTGGAGGAATACCCCCTCTCTGCCCAGGGTTTCGACTGGGAGCTGTGGTGTCGATACCTGAACCCACCCAAGTCCTGGTGGAACCTGAACAACAACACGGCTCCAATCAGGTAGGATAACTTACTGCCTATATGCTGACTTCATTTTATCTGATGAATTTAGCACAACAAGCAACATGTTTAGAAATAAATGTAATCTTATAGTTTTATCACAGCAGTCTCAGAATGGGCAAAATTAGATATATCAATTAGAATCAGGATGATTGCACTTGCCTGAAGCTACTCAAGTCCTGCTAGTAGCACAGATTAGCTTACTATGCTCTGATAAATTAACACTCACAATAGTCTTTTCATATTTAGATGCTGATGGTATCTTCAGTCATAACAAATTACTACCTAACCGAGCATTTCTCACACATTTTAAAAATGTAATTAAAATCACATTTGCATTCCCAACCCAAAGAGAAGAAAAAGAACTGTTTGTTTTTTTTTAACTAATATAAATACCGTATTCATTTTTTCAATAACGTATTTTGTTGTGATCCCAGAATGAGTTACAGTCCCCGAAAATGAATTTCTTGAAATGCCATGCATTATTTATTTGACATAATAAATCAGGTCATAGTTAAAAGAGACTAAGACAGAGTATTGAGAGAGTAAATTATTATTCCACAATAATAAATAACGTTTTCACCTACTGCTGCTATAAACAGAGATGGAGGAAATGTAAATAAATAGATGGCTTTATTGTATACTAAAAGGTGGGTATGGGTTGCGGATTTTAAATTTTAACATTCACAAACACAAACTTGAAACATTCAAATTATCTGTCAGTATAGTGTGACTATTTCACAATTTCCACCAAATAACCACAAAAAGTAAGGGAATTTGTGTTTGGTAGATTATTTCTTTGTTGTAACAATGCTTTTTGGCAATACATCTTCTACCGTTGGAAAGCTTGTTTATTTCCCTTTTAAATGGTGCCACATTTGTAAGGTACATTTATTTGTGGAATGAGCTGTAGAGCTGAACATATGAGTTGCGGCCATGAAAATTTTGCCAGTCTAAAATATAGCAGTCTTTTAGTTTTAGAACTATTTATACCTATGGCTCGCTTAGCTCTAGGATGTTACAGACTGCTCTTACATAATTGATCTGACTGACCAGGGTGTGATGGTAATGCTTCCTCAGAAGTTTGCCAAAGAAGTTGTGAGTGGTCCCTTGTTTGCTGTACTCTTCACATGTAGAAATTTAATTTTAACGTTTATGTGCATCTGAGTTTAGTCGTGTTTCCTGCTCTTTCCAGGAGTCCTGCTCTGATTGGCTGCTTCGTGGTGGACAGGCAGTACTTTGCAGAGATTGGGCTGCTAGATGAAGGCATGGAGATCTACGGCGGGGAGAATGTGGAGCTGGGCGTGAGGGTGAGTGATGAGTGTTCTCTCTACAGGGCACAGCTAATGAACATAATGGTCTCCCTCCTAAAGGATTACCAACAATAATGACTTCCCCTGCTTTTGGCAGGACCCATAGAAAATCTGTCACTTCATTCATGTGACCACTGATCAAACTATCAACATGATTTCTCTTCCCTCGCCAGCCTGGAATTGGAATTTCTAAGCAAGATGGGCCAGAAATTATGATCCCACTTTATTTTAAGTGTCTTTAATAGCAGTGTAGTTGCACATTAACAAAACACACCATAGTAATGTAACTAAGGTGATATATTAACTGCTATAGATGGAGTAGAGTAGTGCTTCTTATATAAATACATGTTCAGTTTTTCCTCATGTACTGGTACTTATGCTGTAAATAGTACTGCAGATGGTGCATGATTACAACTGTAAACTATGTACAGAGGCTATCTCTATTAGCGAATTATTAAAATTTTAATTGGTGTCAAAATTTTCTAACACTTTTCTAACACTTGTTTACATTATAGTGGGGGACTTGTTTAATATAGCAGCGGTCTTATCCTGCACACTGTGAATAAGACATTGTATCAACGCTGGTATAAATAATTCATTGTCTCTCTCAAGAGAGAACGGATGGATGTTTGGAGTGGTACTTCTGCTCTTGTGTGGGTGTGTGCCCAGGTGGTTAGGTATGTGGAGGTTGGTGTGTCTGTATTTTGCCTTGTTTTTGTTTGTGCTTTGAAAGTAGTCCAGAAACTAAATTATTCGATATTAAATATCAGTGTTGGTCTCATAAAGACCAGCATTTCCTGTGCCTCTGCTCGAAATTACAATTTACTTCCATCTCTGTTCAGGTTCAACATCTTGACTTTTCCTGCTTTCTCATCCCGCTCTGTACATCATTCACAGTTTATGGTACTGACACTAAAACCAGTTCCTGAATAATACTTAGCACTATTTTATTAAAATACAAAGCATATATGAATGCACATATTTAATTACACATTTTAGATTTCTGCACTAGAGGCTACAAGCTGTTAGTTTTGGTGGTAGATCGGTAATACCATCTACTGCGGCATATTACAATGTGGACGTTATCTCAAAACAAGGACTGTATTTAAAAATGATGATGTGTTAGGGGTGTCAAATATCTGTTCTGCGTCTGACTCAACTAAGTACAATGCCATACAATTAATTGACGTGCATTTATGTGTGATGTCGGGCTGTGTATTTGTTCAGCTGAACTGCGCAACAGTGACACACTCATGGTTTTGACACAGTATGATTAAAAAAGTATAAAAAATTGGACACCGCCCATTCCCTACATGCTGCACAGTGTTGTGCAAAAGTCAAAGACCACCCACCAGTCGAGAACAGTAAATAAGTACAGGTTGTTCATTTTTCAATATTTCTGAGGTGATTAAATATAAAATAACCCACTGCAAACAGGAGTCCAAAAACAAATTAAAATGAAGTGGGACTCTGATAGACCACCAAAACAGTCCCCATCAGTTAAAAGTCCTTCAGTGCCTCTGAAGTGAAATAGTCCTGAGATGTTTGTGTCCATCCTTCCTCTGTCGTAGGTTTGAGTGAACGTGGAGCCGTCAAGAAGCTGTAATTTATATAAATATATGAAAGCAAGTGTCCTGAAATGAATGGATGTTGCAATAAAGGCAAACGATGGACAAACTATATTTAGCTGTTGAGACGTCTGTAAATAATCTGTCAGAAAAATATTGATTTCCGACCCTGAAAAAGAAATATTGCCTGCTTGGCCTCGAGGTTTCATTCATAAGGAGTACTTGGTATCTGTGATATCACATAGGCACTGAATTTTTATAATCAGCACTGTAGGGCTGTAGGTTTGAATCCTGTAGACTGTGTTTTGTTTCTCATGATAGGTTCTTCGGCTGCAGCACATCTTGGGAGACTTACTATGAAGTGAGTGCATTATGAGATGGTCCAGAAGAGGTGTTAAGGTCCCAGAGCGAAGCTAATAATAGGGAGCAAAAAAGCAGAGCATGCATTAAGGGCAGGAGCAGCACAAACACAGCCATGACATCTCACAACTCACCACTATGGGTCTGAAAGGGTAAGGAGCTGTCGAGAAGCTATTATTTCTTGGAGAGAATGAAAGTAAGCCTCTCTAAAAGTGGTAGTAAAGGTGTAAAAATCTCAGTAGAGCAGTGGACTGCCCGACTGACCATTGCATGTGGTACGTACAGAACCATTTGCGGCACACACAATGATATAATCATTAATCACTAATCAGTGTAAAAGGGCCAGGATGAGGAGGAGTGGGATATGGCCCTCCTTGGTAATTTTTCATCCCTGAATGACATGCTTTTAAGATTTTTATTCTTGATAATGGCCTGCTGATTGCTTTTTCTTCGGGATCATGCTCAATTTTCTTTCAGAGAGTTTTTTCTTTTCCTGACATCCCCAGCCCTCTGGGATATATAAGACACGTGAATCATTCTGATTGCATTAGCAATCACAAAAGAGGCCCAGCTTGACAGATTTTTACACACATCCTGCTTCCTTGCTCATCGCAGGTTACAAGCAGCAGGAGGTAGAGGCTTTTCTGTGGGATGTGCCCTTGGTCCTGAGGGTTAATTGCATCCCAGTATGGTCACCAAGCAGAAGGTAGGGAGAAAGAGAGAGGACCAGGACCAGTGCCACAGAAGCCCTGGCACTGCCCCCAGAGCAGGAGCTCCACTTCAGCCCCAGCAGAGCCCAGCTGCAGCCAACATATTGGGACTAGCTGCTGACCACCTGCTCTGTCACTTCCTGCTGTAGCTGCTATTTTGCAAGAGACAGGAACAAGAACTTCAATCAGGCCTGAAATTTTTGGACCTAACTGGAGTTCAGCTGCTCTTTTGGCTGATGACTTATAGGAAGCAGGAAGTAGAACTTTAATCAGGCCTGACATTTTTGGATCCAACCAGAATTTAGCTGCTATTTTGGCTGCTATTTTGTAGGAGGCAGGAACTAGAACTGTAATCAAGCTTGTCGGTTTTGGCTTCTTTTATCAAGCGTTCAATTTTTGGTCAATCAGGATTGACATATTGGTCCGAATCTATATAAACCTGCTTTTTACTGTGCTTTTTTCAGAGCAATTAATTGGACCTTGATGTGGATTCACGTCACGTCTAGAACGTGTTTGTTTTCATGCTGGGCTCATGGATGTGGGTGAACTCAGCTGATGGTAAAATGAATAAAGTAAATGCATAAAAAAAAGCTGAAAACGTCTAATGTGGAAATTAGAACCTAAGCCCGGCTGATGTTTGAGAAATCCTGCTCAAACCTGGTCAGTGCCAGTGTAAACAGGACAGAACATGTCACATGACCATTGATACCTCACAGGTGCAGGGCAGTTTACTACATCATTTGAACACTTCAAGTGACTTTCGAAACTTCTGTAATGAAACGACCAATAGAAATGCTCCAAAATGTGTTTTTTTTTTCATTCTAAGCTTTTTTTTTTTTACATTGTCTTCCATTGTAAATTAAGAGGGCGTCACGGTGGCGCAGCAGGTAGTTGTCGCAGTCACACAGCTCCAGAGACCTGGAAGTTGTGGGTTCGATTCCTGCTCCGGGTGACTGTCTGTGAGGAGTGTGGTGTGTTCTCTCTGTGTCTGTGTGGGTTTCCTCCTGGTGACTGTCTGTGAGGAGTGTGGTGTGTTCTCCCTGTGTCTGCGTGGGTTTCCTCCGGGTGACTGTGAGGTGGATTGGTGACTCAAAAGTGTCCGTAGGTGTGAATGTGTGAGGGTGTGTGTGTGTTGCCCTGTGAACATACACACAGTGACCTTATGTTTAGGACAGAAACGTTTTTTTTTTTTTTACATCCAGCCCACTAGGTGTCAGTATACGAGATGTTTCATAAACTGAAGAAGAACCACTGAAGAAATGAGTAATTGATTCTTTGAAGCTAATTTCCTCTATTCAAGCTCAGAGTAGTGTGTTCATTAGTGTGAGCCGCAGATTTCTAGGCCCCAAAGAAGCTGCAGTATTAAGGCTCCTCTGCTTGAACATTTCTCAAAGAAAATCCTTAAGTGTCTGCATTGTGTTTGTAAGTCTGTGGTGATGAATCACATGTGGGACAGACTCTGACTGCCAAGCTCACTGAGGTGAAAAATATAGCGCCAAATGCACAGTGGTGAAGCTTATAAAGCATTTATGCAAATGCTTGGAACAGCATTACATAAAAAATGATTCCTCACCAGATGTATGGGAGGAATAATGTACCCTGGATAAGACATGAATGTCTCATGATGAAGTGTGTTGACTCGACACGGGAGCTCGGCAACAGTTTCCCTGGCTTGCAGGATTGAAGGGGATCTCTGCTGTCTTGGAGGCTTGTATGATGCTGTTTTTTTTTCAGTCATGAGCTGCAGTTTTTCACATAACAAGCGTTACTTTCACCTAAAAATAATCCTTCAACTCACCTGAGGGTTTCCAACTTTTCCTTTTACCCTCTAAATAAATCAGGTGCCATTGATTGTTCCAGGGTGCCGGGGAAAAAGGTGCAGTGCTTATTTCACTGGCCGGTGCTTGAACAAGTCTAGGGAAGGATAAAGGGAAGAGAGGGTCACAGGTATTTTTATTTCAGGGCCAGGTTCTGAAGGACAATAAGCAGCTCTGTGTGAGGCCACCTCCTCCCACACTCTCATTCTTACTTTCTTTTCTCTCTGGCTTTATCACCTTCTCCTACCTCTCTCTCTCTCACTCAGGTTAAGTTTAGGATTAGACTTCACTCCCCTGCTGACACAATTGGGACAAGCCAGAAATGGCTAAACTAAAAAGGTTTTAATGGTTTTAACAACGGATATTTTTAGAATTTTGAAGAAGAATATAAAAGGCTTGCTTCCTGCTCATGAAAAGAGGAATGACCTCAAGACAATTCAATATCGGTTTAGTTTTAAAGTATTAATATTGACAAAGCCAATTGGTTTTGGTTTGACGGTGATGTCATGTTTCTTGTTTGTTCTTGGACGTTTTTCAGTGGACTTTATTCTGTTCATATTGATATCGGAATAGTGATATAAACTTCATTCAGCCCCAGTTCAGAGGCTGAACGCTAGCCATGAAGAATTGGCCCTAGATCTCATCCTGGAGTCAAGTTTCTTGTACTAAGTTACTTCACGGTGTTATTTGTTTTTGCTTATTAAAAGCATAATGTTTTACCATTGTGTACGTGGCCCAGGACTGTGCACCTATCACCTCTGCTTTCCTCCTATTTCTCGTTCTCTCTCTCGTAGTGTGTCTTTCTCTCACTGGTTCTCGCTGTGTCCCCTGCCTCTCTGAAGAGAACAGGATTGCTGATTGCTGATGAAGCAGTGCTCTGTGGTGGAGGATGGTGGGAGGTTGATGGGAATGACTTAGAGCTTCTCTCCAATCAGGGAGAGACGATGCAGCTCCCTCCACTCACCCGCCCCGGTGGCCCAGGACACAGGGGCAATATTGACTAACGAGCCTGCTCCAACATCGCCGTTCCGCCCTTGGTTCGCTCTGCACTCCAGAGAGGTAGAAGAGGGAAAGTTTTCAGATGTGGAGTGTTCACAAAGTTGTAGAGACGTGAACTGAGAGCAAAGCTGATGCTTGGAATAGCAGCAAAATGTCATCTTCTGAACGCCTACTCATCGTATGGCACTGATGTGGTTGTTCAGTTTTTTTTGGTAGAAAAAATATTTTTCATTTCTACAATTTTCAAGATATGGTTGAGGTTAAGTTTAAGGTTAAGATTAAGCATTACAATGTACCTATGTATTTGCATATGTGCTTTTTATGTGTTACTGTTAAAAATTGATTAACAAAAATTAACAAAAATTGACAAAAAAAATAATAATGGAATGGAATGAGGAGAAAGGTGCTGTATTGTTTGATCCTTGTGGTATTTTAAAGTATGTTGCTGACCCCAGGTAACTCTGTTAACTTTGTACAAGGGTTATATCTAGAGATGTAATGACATCCACATTTTTCATACTATCACACCGTCTCAAAATTTTGTCGCGGTGTACAGTATTACCTGGGGGTGGAGGGGGGGGGGGGGGGGGTTGGGCGGAGAGTGCACTGTTGGGCTGCGTGAGCCTCATATGTGAGTGTGGCTTGAATGCAGGGTTTTCTGCACTGGGCACTTCAGCTAAGCACAGCCCAACAGCGACACCCCTGCTAACTATAAAAAAAAAATATTTCTGAGAGACTGCTGAAAACAAGCAGGTCCCACGCTGTTTAGAAGCATAGCTGGCCACCTACTAGGCACTTGTCTCAAATTTGAGTTTTGAAACTGAGTCTCAAATCGCACACATTTATAGGTTAAATGTCAGTTTAAAGTCAAGTGAGGATCTTTTGAATATTTTGTTTTCAGGTTCATTTTTTAACCCAAACTGAGCGCCAAGCTCCCCCTCCCTGTGGCTCTCTTAAATGCACAAGAATGAACTCTGGCCTTGTACTTAATAACGCATAACAGATATTTGACCCACCACACACACATCATAAATACTGCCCTCATTTTTTTGAGATACAGTCCACATTATTAAATACTGTGGTATGCTGTATTATTCCTATACCACCCAACCCTAGTTATATCATTTTAAATTATTTTTGGAGTCATTACTTAAATAATTATTTATGCTTAGTATTAGTATTCATTCATTATCTGTAACCGCTTATCCAATACAGGGTCGTGGTGGGTCCAGAGCCTACCTGGAATCATTGGGCACAAGGTGGGAATACACCCTG
This sequence comes from Hoplias malabaricus, assembly GCF_029633855.1. Classification (NCBI taxonomy): domain Eukaryota; kingdom Metazoa; phylum Chordata; class Actinopteri; order Characiformes; family Erythrinidae; genus Hoplias; species Hoplias malabaricus. The sequence continues at coordinate 7,606,776 of NC_089815.1, read as the reverse complement.
GAGGGGGCGCCAGTCCTTCACAGGGCAACACAGACACACACACACACCTATGGACACTTTTGAGTCACCAATCCACCTACCAACGTGTGTTTTTGGACTGTGGGAGGAAACCGGAGCACCCAGAGGAAACCCACACAGACACAGGGAGAACACACCAACTCCTCACAGACAGTCACCCGGAGCGGGAATCGAACCCACAACCTCCAGGTCCCTGGAGCTGTGTGACTGCGACACTACCTGCTGCACCACTGTGCCGCCCCTAGTATTAGTATTGCTAACATTAAAATAACCTTGATATAAAGTGGCAATAATTAATGTTCATTCTGACTGGAAAATGGCAGATTTTTCTGTTGTACAGGACAGATATATTTGAGAAAGTTGGCGCTGTAACTTATAAGCTTTCATTCATGTGATATTTGTGGGCAGTTTTGGCTGTTTTTGTCTGCTCTACACCAGAGCGGTTATAATGCTGTATGTAATTTTAAAAAATGTAGGTTTATTTTGTTCTGTACCTGTGCTATATTTAAGAAGGATATGTACATAATCCTTGTATTAAATAGGACATAAGTGTCCTGACATCCTTTTAAAAACAAGTGTTTGTGTGAGTGAGTGTTTGTGCACGTCTTTGTGTGTGGGACGTGGCAGGCTTTTAGGCTGATCTTTCTGCCAGATCTCTGAGCTGTGTGTGACTGGCTTTCTTTGCTCTGGACAGACAGATTAGAGAGAGCTGGGGCACTTGGCAGGCCTGTGTGTTCTGCTCTCACTAGCCCAGACGTCTCCCTGCTCTGAGGAATGAATAGAGATCTTCTGTGCTGGAATGGCTGGAATGGAGGCTCCACCAAACAAATTTTTGCTGAAAAGTATGAATGACGGTTCACTTCATTTCAACTAAAATGTTCTTTAGAGTCGGTATTTAGCATGGTGGGATAAAGTGGAGCACAGGTGAGTCAGCATTTGGGGAGCAAATGCAACATAAGTAGCAAGAGCAGCTGTCACTTCAGTCAGTGAGCCTGGCCGCCAGCCGAAAACTTCTAAAGGCAGCTTTTCACATGGTGCACAGAGTAGCACGCTTGTGTGAATGCAGTTATTTAGAAAAGTTTGGATAGCCCTAGTCACATTACATGTTTTGTTGATTTTTCTAAACGTTAAATACGTTGTTTGCATGATGTTCTGTATTGAGGATGTGCATGTTTTCTCTTAGAAAATCGATAATATATGCCATCAAGGAGTGAAAAATCAAAAACAACAACACACAGAAACTACCACTAACACACTATCCATCCAACTTCTAATTAGCTTCAACACACACAAAAAACACTGGACTTCAACTTGAGCAATTGGACTGTTTATTGCACTAGAACTATTAAGGCCTGAAGCTTTATTCTGTGGCCTTGCTGCACATTATATACCGCCCTGTCTCATTTGTACATAGTAAATGCTCTTATTTTTCTTATTTTTCCCTTTTTTATTTCTCTGGGTTTTTTTTTTAGTATTTATATTTTTAGTTTATTTTGAAGAATAAGATTTGCATTGTTCGTTGTAACTAAACACATGGCAATAAAACTCTTGAACCTTGAATTTGACCTGAGCCACTAAACTTTTGCATAACAGAGCATAGCAGTTGGAGGGTGTAGAAACTTGGCCAGGTGAAGTGTGAGGAAAGTTACAATGCTGTTTGTTAGCTTTGAGCAAGTGTGTGATGGGTGTTTCTCAATCTCTTGTGAGTTGCCTTACTCCTATTGCCTTTATAGGTGTTGTGTAAGTTCAGCAGCATTTTAACAAACATAACGCTATTTATCACTTTACTTAGTGATTAAATCAGCGATTATTCCTGTTAATTTTACTCAAGTAATAATGTTCTACAAAGGGAGAGTGACGATTACGCCCATGCTAACAAGTTAGCTAGCAACTTACTTAGTAGAAAAAATAGCCTGAGCTCGTAGAGCTAGCTAAAAACACCACTGATTTACCGAACATAATCAAATGACTAAACACCACTACATTAATATTAAAAAATCCATTTGTTGCTGCCAAATGCTTCCTTTGTAGTCAGCTCGCTAGGTACTGAGACAGTGGATATCAGTGGGAAACAAACAGCAGATCATCCACACAAACACAGATTTGAGAGCCCTGCAGAGAACTGAACAGCAGGAAGTTAAAGCCTTTATTTGCCATACTATAGTTTGCCAGTCTTGCATAACTCCCACTGTTGGACTTTAAAGATGTAGAGACGTTGAAGTACTCAGAGCTGAGTGCTATTCAGTAACTATACTATATGTTTAAGCTTGTGGACACTGTTGTACCCACTTTTCTTTTGAAGGGTATTAATGAGTCTTTGCTGCACTAACAGCTTCTGCTCTTCTGTGAAGGCTTTAAGTTAAATTTGGAACATTTCTGACAGGATTTGATGGCACTGGGCCATGAGAGAGTTAGTAAGATCAGATATTATATGTCATGTTGGATGTGGTTGTAGTTTTCTCAATGGAGGATCTTGTTGTCATGGCATGTGACTGAAGTGATAAACAAACACTGAGGTTGAGAAATGGCTGTTTTTAGCTCGCTAGCATGTTTTGAAGAAATTAATGGATTTTTATGGAACTTTAATGAACTAAAATGTGGATTAACTGTTCATGTCTAAAATTTACATTTACCAGAATAAATTGTTATGTTTTTATAATTTATTGACTGCTTTCAGTTGTTGTACTGTTGACTTTTGTCCTTTACAACTAGGCACTTTCCTCCTGTGACAATTTAGACATTCCTAGGACAGTTATGAAAAGCCTTCTATAGGTTAGGATTTTTATCCCTGTGAAACTAACAAATTAATTAATTAATTAGTTCATTAATTCAGTCTAAAATCTCCACTCAAACGTTTTTTGTTTGTTTGTTTGTTGTTGTTTTTTTTACTGTGGGTGGAAACCCACGCAGACACAGGGAGAACATACCAAACTCCACACCGACGGTGACAATGTGTTTATATTGTTATCCAAAAGTAATCAGACTGTTCCTGTGGTTGACACCAAGTAGAGTCTGTACCTTGGGGTCAAATGCATATGCAGGAGGCTTCCTGGTGGTCTAACTGCATGGAGGACAGACAAGCAGATGAACCTGATCAAGGCTGATGTCCGTGCATCTAACTGGGCAGGAAAAGCAGTTGCAAATTTTGGAGGCAGTTCTTGTGTCTCTGAAGGAATCCTACAGACATTAAAGGCTGGAGGAAACTGACTAGTTTGAAACACATTATCCCTTCCCCACTGCGTCGGCACTCTGATTCTGTCAAGGTAATACTGTCATCTGGAAATCGACTGTGTAGCTTATATTTTCAGCACTGAAGCCATTAAGCTCTACCTGCCTGTCTCTCCTACCTCCATCTTCTGGAGTGTTCAGCAGTTTGATGGAAGAAAAAGTGCACTTATGGGTCATTTTAGAACTTTCCAGTGCAAAAGCCATGGCTATTTGATTATTGCTTTCCATTTGACAAAGGAGTAGAGTGGAGAGCGCAGCGACAGTTTTGCCTTAACTGTCTGCCTTAGCCACTCTCAGGCTTTGAATATGAGAAGCGTATGAGTCAGTGCATACACTCAAGCTCAAACACACACACACACACACACACACAGCCCTGTTCTCGAGTCAAGTCCCAGCCCATTGTAGCTGAACCAGCAGCTCTGCTCTCCACATTATAAAACAGAGCAGCTGAAGATTAAGCGGACTCCATGGCGCATCCTTGTGAGATTCAGCCTGTGTATATAGGCTGTGGTTAACGCAGTGTATGAGGCTTTCTCATTAAGAGCATTTGCTGTGTTATAAATAACGTACAAAGTTAACTTTCAAAGTGGATGTCAGCTTTTTATCATTGTCCTACTGAGGCCTGTGCATTAGATTAAAGGTGTACTGCAGAGACAGGCTGTATAGCTCATAGTTTATGTTCCCCTGGAGACAGGATTGTCTATGTCTGAGAAATCAATCTCACACTCTCTCAAAGAAACCCACATTCTCCCAGTTACTTTTATGAAGGCATATGCAGTACTCTGCAAAAGTCAAAACCCTTCTTTTATCATTTATTTAATTTCCAGTTCATTTCCAGGTGTTTCAAATTATTAATTTCTCAGGAAGTTATTCAGGGAGATTACAATTAATATAATCCACTAGCCTTAAGAAGGAGTTTCTGAATGATAGTTTGAATAGCCTCCAGACAATTGTGATAAAGGAGGTAGACCACCAATACTGTCGTCATCAGATAAGTAGTACATACACTTTTATCTTTCAGAGCTAAAAAATCCACTGGTGTCTTTGTCCATCTTGTCATGTGTGTCTGAAAGGACAAGGTGCTCTCTAAAAGCTGTTGAGAGAAAAGGAAAATTTGCAAAAATGATGAAGGTAGTGCTATTTGCAGAACAGTGGCCTCACAATCATGAAACCAGACCTCAGCGTCATTAAATGTGTTTGGTATTGTACAGAACTTAATAAGCACAAAATGCAAACAAATTCTAAGACCACTGAACCTAAACTAAGTGGACAGTATAAATTCATTCATTCATTATCTGTAACCGCTTATCCAGTTCAGGGTCGAGGTGGATCCAGAGCCTACCTGGAATCACTGGGCGCAAGGTGGGAATACACCCTGGAGGGGGCGCCAGTCCTTCACAGGGCAACACACACACACTCACACCTACGGACACTTTTTGAGTCGCCAATCCACCTACCAAGGTGTGTTTCTGGACTGTGGGAGGAAACCGGAGCACCCGGAGGAAACCCATGCGGACACGGGGAGAACACACCAACTCTTCACAGACAGTCAACCTGAGCGGGACTCAAAACCACAACCCCTAGGCCCCTGGAGCTGTGTGACTGCGACACTACCTGCTGTGCCACCGCACCGCCCACAGTATAAATTATTAAATAATAAAATAAGACATTTTAAGTTGAATTATGTAATAAAACGGATGCTATTATGTTTTCTGTTTCATAAAGCGTATGTTTTCCTTTTTATCCTAAGCTTGAAATATGAATAATGTGTTTTCAGTGACTGCTGCGACTAGAAATTATAAATGAAAAGTGGTCTCTGACTAGATTTATCATTCTGTTTGTGTCAGGATTATAGAACTAGTGCCTGATTTCTGTGTACATTTGTGTGTATGTATCTATCTTGGTGTAGGTATGGCAGTGTGGTGGCAGCGTGGAGGTGTTGCCATGTTCCAGAATCGCCCACATTGAGCGTGCTCATAAGCCCTACACAGAGGACTTAACCGCACATGTGCGCCGCAACGCCCTCAGAATGGCTGAGGTGTGGATGGACGAGTTCAAGAGTCACGTTTACATGGCCTGGAACATTCCACAGGAGGTGAGAGCTAGCAGTGGTTTTCATTTTTAACTTACAAATGCGATACTGTTTAACTTAATAAGGGCACATTGATGGTGGTATGAGGTACAGCGTGACGAGCTGTTAACACCTCGGTCTAAGTTCCTTCAGAAAGATTGTAGTCTCAGTGACCCCAGTAAAGATTGTGTGTATATTTGAATACTGTCATTGTTGGAAGAGACTTTTCTCTTTGATTAACTTTTTGATTGGTTCGTTCATTTACAAGTCCTGAAGAGTTACAGGTACAAGATCATGTTAAAATGCAGTTACAGGATCATGCTCCAGAAGCAGCAATATGCATGTACAGATCTGTAAATATACTGCTGTGTCAGGTTTTCCGACACCTGTTTGATGCAGATATTAACAACTGTGAGCTTAAAGATTAAATCTGTGTAATCACTTCCAGGCCGATGTTTGTTTTTCTCCTAGTTTATAGTGTGCTGTAACGTGCAGAATTCTGCGCTGTCTAATCTATCTCCGAACTCTAATCTCCTGCTTCACTGTGCACTGCAGGGACAGATCTGATTAGAAAAGTGCGCAGAGAAACAATTAGGCGGCGTGGAGCAATACACGTGTTGTTATTGTCTGTTAAGCAGCCATTACCTCATTTATAGTTCCCTAGCCCTGCTCGTGTCCTCGAGCCACTCATCCCGTATTCAGGAGCCTCGGCCCGGATCACGCGTTTATCATCCAGACAGCAATTAAGATAATTTTGGGGTGGAACGGAAGGCATAGTCAGATCATTGTGGATTGCCATGCTGGGGCTCTGCTGGGAGAGGGGCAGAGAGAGAGGATACGGTGGGCTCTGGATCTCGGAATCGTTCTGAGCTTTGAATTACATGAGCTGAGACGAGACCTCATATTTCAGCTTCAGTGACGGGAAGGTCATTGTTTTTTGTAGAAGCCATGCCTCAGTGCCAGAGAGCCAGCATAAAGAGCTTCATGAGTTCAGCCACGCCAACCCGAGCTTATGGAACTTGATTGGTGGAAGTGAAATGGATGAGTTGTTTCCCAGTGCTTGGTCATTATTATACGTCTTAGAGTGCTTGTTGAAGGTCAGTCTGGACGTAACAGACATCAAAACAGGTGGGTGAATTAAAGCAGCAGGAGCTTGGCAAATAAGAGGCAACCAAAGTTAAACCAAAGAGAAACTCTGATGTAAAGAGATGCGCTTGATCGTGATCTGTAGAATAGATCAGCTCTTCCTAAGCCTTCATTAGGAATTCTACTACTTCTCTTTTCCTGGAGTGCCAACCTACTATTCTCTTTCATGTAGAGTCCACTGTTCTTCTCTTCTATTAGAAGGGTACAGTTAATAGAATAGCATTAAAATCAAAGAGATTTATCGCTATCTTGCTTTACCCTGGAGTGTGTGTGTGTGTGTGTGTGTGTGTGTGTGTTAGGATTCAGGCATAGACATTGGAGACATCTCAGAAAGGAAAGCCCTGAGGAAAAGGCTGCAGTGTAAGACGTTCCGATGGTACCTGGTGAACATCTACCCTGAAATGAGAATGTATACAGATACAATTGCCTATGGAGTGGTGAGCATTCACTTTATTTATTTTATTTATTCATTGTGGACTTACTCAGAGAGAGTATGTTAAACCTGTTTTAAACACACACCCGACAAAGCTGACCTGGGAAATAAGGAAATGTAGTCACACGTTATCATTAACTTCAAATATACTTGAAAAATGATGATTTCTGTAACCTCTTATACAGTTCAGGTTCGCAGTGGGTCTGCAGCCTACACAGAAACACTGAGCATAGGAACACAACTTGGATGTGGCACCAGTCCATCACAGGGCAGTTCACTTCATTATTTATTCAACAACAACAAAACTGTTTAAAAAAACATACAGGATAAATATATTTAAATCAAATGAAAGTCGATTTGGGCTGCAGCAGTTGGCAGGTAGGACAGTGGTAATGGGAATAATCCCAGTTTTTTAGTGTAGCCCAGCTCCACATTTATCTTCATTCTGTATAAAAGCATGAGGTGGTGGAAAACTCTAAGCTATACTTTCACCTTGCTTGTCCCAGCAGATCTTTGTGCATATTTAAGAGAGTACTGTATATGTGCTGGTGTGATATGGTAAAATCCTGGAGACCAAAGCAAATCCACTCCGGAGCAGTGGCAGTGACGGACAGAGCTGAGGCGTGTGCATCGCTGGCTGCCTCTAAAGCTGCTCCTCTGGCTGCTGAATAAGCTGCAGCTCGGGCTCTTTGTGTATGCACAGCATTGTCCCTCAGAGCTGGAATTCGGGAGCTGTGCTTGCCACGTGTGACATCCACTCCCTGTTCTGTCTGAGGAAACTGAATGGGATTTCCTGAATTGCTTGACAAAACGCTGTCTGCATTTTCTGAGCCGGGCCATTGAAGCGTACCTCCGCTACTTCCGATTCGCCATTCATGTCAAATCCCTACAAATCGTCCTCTGTATTTTCTCCTCTCCACAAACACAAACACTCCACTTCTTGAAGGTGGCCTGTTCATTTTCTGGTTGATTTCTTCTGATGTGTTTTTCCTAGCTGAAATGAAAAGGTGGAGACAGTGTGGAAAATAGGTCAGCCTTATTAAAATTAATTCTGAGAGTAAAAGGGTTCAGAAATAACTCTCGCCCTCATTACTCCACGGCCTGTCAATCAAACTGGGGTCTGGAAGCTGAACACAGGGCACTAAAATGCAGAGTCATAAGCCACAAAAAACAATGTTCAGAAAATAAATACTAGCTTTAGCAATTGTGATATACATCACTGTGAGAAAGGCACATGCACCATTCGTTTATTTAATTTCTAGTCATAACTATTTGTATTTCAGGTGAAATAAGCATAGAAAAACTTCAATCTCCAATGTAGTAACTTTCTGAACTTTCAATGGAAGACAATGTAAAAAGATTTATTCATTTTCATTCATTGTCTGTAAAAGCGTGTCCAGTTCAGGGTCGCAGTGGGTCTGGAGCCTACCCTGAATCACTGGGCGCAAGGTGGGAGCACATCTTGAAGTGGGGTCCATAAAACGATTTAATTCAGAGTAATTTTGGAGCATTTCAACATGGAGGTCAGAAGCTGTGTACAAATTATGAAGTGATCTATAATAAAAATTCACAAAAATAGAGATGCATGTATTTCTTTGGACACCAGCTATGTATTAAACAATAAATTACACAAATACTTAAAATGTTCAGTATTCACTGTGCTTAATGTCCATATTTACTGGGAAAAAAATAAATGAAGGGTGGTGATTCACTTTTAAATGGTAGAGTAGCAGAAGGCTTCAATATTCAAATAAGCTTTAAGAAAATGTTTTGCATGTGCCCTGAGCAATAGCAGCTCCAGATAAGTGTATCTGTGGGGGGTGAACCAATGTATTCAAGCTGTCCTGCAAAAGTAAATGACTTTAATCAAATGAATGCAGTTACGCCTAATCATTAACCAAGTCACATGATTGATTCACCAATATGGGAAAGCACACTGCTAACTCAGTGTTGTTTATCTGTAGTATCCACTGCAGTCTTCTTGTAGAGACACTGTTTTCTAAGGGTATGCACTATAAGCAAGTGCTTCCTTCATTCATTCATTCACTTAGTAATTTTTGTAACATCCTGAGCAGGGTCACCGTCGATCAGAACTTGGGTGAATACATCAGAGACACCCAGTGATTCGCACCCGTGGACAGTTTCACACAACCCAAGACCTGAAAACTGTGTGTCAGTGACACTGTAGTGCCATAGTGCTTCCCATATGGATTATTAATAATACACAATAAATACATTTATATGTATTAGAGATGTAGATTGTTCAGATGCTTTTTGAAAGATGAGGTAGAGGCTGTAGTGTAGAGGAAATGCTGCCATGCAGCCTCAGGGAAAATAGCAAACAATCCTGAAAGCTTGAGGGACAGCAGTGACACAATGACCATTTACAAAGAAACAGCCTTGAGCCATAATTCCACTGTTAGCATTCTTTTACCAATAAAAAAAGAAGTGGATTCTAAAGAGATCTTTACTGATCGTCATTTTTTAAACTCTGGGTTCCAACCGTGTTTTGTTTTGTGTCTTTGTCTTGTCAACAGTTGAAGAACTCTCTGAAGAGTGAACTGTGTTTGGATCAGGGCCCAGACACGGACAACGTTCCAATCTTGTACCTCTGCCACGGGATGACTCCTCAGGTGGGTAGCCTTCCTAACCTCTCTCTATGTCTCTCACGCTCTCTCCGCTCTCCTCTTTCTCAGTCTACTCCTATGACCCTGATCATTTTGTCTGTTGATCCACCACATGCATGCCAGTCCTGGCCCAGCCTGTTCCTTTAATCCTTGCCTGAATTCATGCATGTGGTCCTGTTAACAGAGGGCCCCCACAGGAGTTTGTAATCAGGACTCTGTTCATTTGAGAGCTGTCCTTCCTTTAAATGAGACCACTTATGTGCTCACCAAATCACATTTGAGGGCTGCAGTAACCCAGAATTAAAAAGCGAATTTTTGTTTGCTCCCATTATATCACCCATGGGGTATCTGCATCAAAACATGTAATATTTTGTTATTAAATCTCACTAGGAGCTCCTTGAAATAATGGAAGGAATTATATCCAGAGTACTGATTTGGAATTGTGAGCTGATACCACATGTGTGTTCATGAGCTGAAGAGGAGATAGATTTGTATTATTTGAATTGCAAGAAAAGTAGACAAAAAAAACTTGCTTGAATAAAGCTTGAAATGTGCCTCCTCTGTAACAAAATTAATCACTTGTTTATGTTATGTTAAGCACGCAGATATGGAACTTGCTTACCACTATTTAGCAGTCTGAATTGTGTCCAGAAGGGGGCGATTTTAACGACAACAAACAAAATGTAAACACAGCAGCAATATTAACATAATATAATATTCACTCTGAGACTAGCAGTTAAATTAGATTTTTTTTAGTTCACCTGTTTAATTTACATTTCCTTTCTAGTTCTAACAGGAAAGAAACAGACCTTTTATTTTCAAATCGAGCTCAGAGCTCCTTCAGCAGATTCCACAAATGGTCAGATGATAATAGTATGTCTTAGACTTCTGTATCCGAGCCTTCCTGGATGAACAAAGGCTTGTCTTTGTTTCGTGTGTGCGTGTACTCCACATAAACACCATGACTCACAGTATAATGTCGTGGAGTGTGTGTGGAGCGAGTCCTCGTTCAGCTGGTGGAGTTATTAAAAAGGTGGAGAGCTGCCAGCCGAGGAGCTGAACTGTCTCCCTCGCTTCTCATCTCTCTCACAAAGGACGCTCATTTATATTTGAGGAGTTTTTTAAAGCCCAGTTCAGCATCATCCCCTCTCCACAGTAAAACATCCACTGCCCTATCCAGCGGTCAGCAGTGAAAAGGAGAGGCAAGAATCCCTGGAAACCTACATCATATCTCAGAATATATTAAAAAAAAAACAGAACTTTTTCTGTTTAAACAGCAGATAGGAGACACAAGCGTCTATGAAAATGTGTCTGATTTTGCTGAGCTGGTCTCAGGCCACTTCATTGGAGTACACTGAGCGCATTGAATATATGGATACTGCACTGTTCCCAAGGAGATTAACTCCTGTCTCTCGCTCCCTCTCTTTCTCTCCTTCCACTTGCCATTTGTTGTGTGGAGGAGGAACGATAGCTGGAACTGTTCAGAGCTGATATGTTTTGGTCGACTTTGAGCAGACGTTAGCTGATAACTGTTTCTGCTGGAGGCCACTCCTCGACATTGCCTTAGCTCGGGTCAGACTGATGCACACGTTGTTGTTTACCTGAGGAGATTTGCTGTGCTGGCTCCATGCCAAACCATCTCTAAAATAAAAACAGGGTGCATGCAGTGAATAGTGAAATAACAGTGAAAAACTGGCCCATCCCCATGAAATTATTAATGACGGCCAATGGATATATTAATAACTGAGGACAGTTTATGGGTGTTTGTTTTGTTTACAAAACTACATAAAGACATTCTGGAGCACAGAATTTGATGCATCGATCTACTGTGAAATTTTAACGCAGTGGTAAAGATGGAACTCATATTCAAATGAAGTAAGGAAATATATAAACATGTTACAGCAGAATGTGGGACATATTTGCTGTGAGCTTTTGTAATTGAAATCAGATTTAGTAATAATTATGACAGGCTTAAAACAGAGCAACCGGCTTTGATCAGAGCTATATTTGTGATTTTACAAATGAAGTAGGTTCAGAAGTGCTTTCTCAGTGATTGGCTTTGTAGTTGTGATGTAAGTTTGGTATTGATTTGAAGCTGTTATAGTTTGTTCACCCAGCCTTGTACGAAATAATCAGTATGATGTATTTTCTATTTTTAAAGTTCTCAAAAGCAATTTCTGTCTGACTATTTGGATCCAATATTGCAGGGATTCCAAGTACCCACTGCATTATAAACTTGAAAAACAGGTGTTCTTTACAACAAAGGTTTTGAAGCAATCAGGTGTTCAGTGCTGACCTTGTTCCACTCGGCTTGACCTCTTGTCAAATTGTGTTGCTTGCCATGAAATTATGATTCTCTTATTGCCTAGAGACCAGTGTGGAAGGCATGAGCACTCCCCTCCATGCTAATAATCTTCAAAAAGATGTTTCACACATCTTTTGATGATGAGGGAACTCTGAAAATTAGTGCTTAAAGATTAAACAAACTCGAATTTGTGTCCACAGTGGGTGCACCTTAAACAAGCTGGATATTCTGGTGTGTGTTTAGACTCAGACAGATAAGCCCCGAAGTGTGAGAATTCTGAGGACAAGTGGACACATGACTTCGGCACTCACTTGCCTCAGGCACAGAGTGAAAGACATGCCTGCCAGATGTTACTCAGCCTCTGGGTTGTGCCCCCTTATGTTCATCCCCTCTGAAAATATACATCTTAGGTTCCTTCTTCCAGTATGCCAGTCAACTGCAGTGGGACTCCATTGCCATCTGTGGTGGCTGTCCATTTTATTTTTCCTGCTTTCAGCAGATGCCACTAGTGTTCCTAGTGCACTTTCTGCTCCCAAATGTGTGCCCTTGAAACACAGGAATTGCAGGAAATAACAAGGACACATTACGGTTTCGTGCTGGATGGATCTGTGACTCATTCTTCTCTTTCCATGACACAAAAGTCATATCCTGTCATGTCTAATCCTCCCTAGGAAATCTTCACGGCACAAATAAAACACCTACATTTCATTCACATTAAGTATTTTTAGCGTGCATTTTTTTTTGGCATGCAAGTCATGCATTGGACACGTCATTCTTGGACTTTTTTAAAATAAATTTTTAGCTTGCACTAAGAGAGAGAGAGAGAGAGAGGTTTTATTTGCGGACGCGTCGTCTGCAAATGTTTGTTCTTTCTGATGGATGTTGTCATGGTTACAGATTTAAGGAGTGATCTGCTCCACTTTTTTGGGCACTGTATTTTGGGCAGCCATGACGTGGCTTGCTCAATTAACTTGTGAGGAAAGCTTGTGCACATTTCCATTTAAAAGGTATTTTGGAAACATCTGAGCTTTTTATAGCTTTAAATGGTGCAGTTTGTATCAAAACACCATTATTACATCTTCCTAATTTGCAGTCGCAGGTGCAAAATTTCGATTTGGATTTGCATGCAGTGCATGCTCTCTAATTCTTCCCACATAAATTTTCCATAAGTGACAGCGTGGCTGCTCATGGGGGGTACCTGTGGTGAATGTGGAATGACTGTTATTTTGTTGTTAGACTTTGAAGGGCGGTAACGCATGGTGTACTCATTTTACAGCTTCTAGTATTTCCTTGTGTTTACATGGCTCACTGTTTTGCTGCTACACCATATTCACAAGCAGCTTGACAGTTCATAAACTGGATGTATTTATCTGTTAACTTGGTTTCTTACAGGAGCAGGAGGTATAGAAGTGACTAATTGCTTCTCTCTGCCGTTGTAATTTGCATCATTCGGCAAATCCAGTCTTCACCCGTATACACTCTCTGTTTCTTTTTCACCCTTTGCTCATGAAACAGAAAGCCTAACAGGCTGCAAGCTTTTTATAAATCCTTTGTTTTATTTTTATTATACTCCCTGCCAATTGCTTGTTTTCTAATCTAGGCTCTTTGTTGTTTCAGAATGTGTACTACACCAGCACTCAGCAGCTCTACGTGGGCATTCTCAGCCCCACCATCGACGACGACGACAACAAGTGCCTGGTGGACGTGAACAGCCGGCCGAGGCTGATTGAGTGCAGCTATGCCGCAGCTAAGCGCATGAAGCTCCACTGGCTTTTTACTCAGGTAAGAAAGCCTCACAAAGCAAGAAAACAAAAGACAAACCAGGGAACAAAAATGTAGAGCTCAGAGAGGACCAAAAAACAAGCTTTAAATGAGCCAGAGAGGAAAGCACTGTGTGAGGTAGAAAGCTGAGCTACTGGGAGGGATTTGGTTCTATGTGCTAATCCAGACCTCTCATTAGAGCTCACGGAGGCCAGCAGGATACAGAGAAACCCTTCCACTTCACACACACTCACACACATGCACACAGACTTACACATTCCTCATCTTCATTCACTTGTGAACTGTAAATGCATTGTAACGAGTTTCCCTCTGCCCATTATGTGCCTGGGCCCCTGAGCATTGCTACATAACGAAGGCGACATCAAACTAGTTGGTTGAAGAAAAGAGCCAAATGAAGATGCAATTAAAACAGTTTTGTAAAACAATGAGCTTTTGAACAGGCAGTGTCTGGTGACTTCCTGACTACAAAGCAGAAAAAAAGAGATTCTGGAAATAGAACTAACAGAAGATAATGACTTTTAACGCCATTGATTACACCGTCTGGTGCAAGTTAGGCCAGGGATTTGGTGCCTGTTGATTAAGGTGGTTTTATTTCAGAGGAAAGATAACGATGGCACTATTATATTTTCACTCTTAGTGATTTCATTAATTAAGTTGTACCCCACCAAATGCACCAAATTTTATTTTTAGATCATTTTTGTCTGTAGTCAGCTTTAGTACCTTAAAATTATCTTCTGCTGCTCTTGAATAAAACTCATTAATGTCCTACTCTCTTTCTCCACACACACATACACACACTCACCTTTTAACTCGCACACACGTTCCTGTCTATATATCAATGGAAGGGATCAATGTAGTGATAGAGTGATCTCAAGTTAGTTCACCCCCTAACCCTGAAGTTGAACCTACAGCAATTATCATAACAGCCACCCAGCCTATTCTTTATAGCAAATCAATGTGTTGGTCTGGCACTCTCCCACACACACTCAGTCAAGAGGCAGCTGAAAGCAGCCTGGGGTTCTGCCAACTTAAGGTCCATCTCAGGTAGTACATCAGCAGCGAATACTGCTGAGGCAATTTAGTTTCCACAAATAGCAAAACAAAGTCACATCCAAACCCACTCTACACCATAATCTTCTTCATCCGAATAGGAGCTAGTTAAAGGCAAACTACACCATGGTAAGAATGTACACTTCCAAATATAAAAGGAAGGTAGGAAATATAACGTATAGCCCTCAGACTGTACTTTAAAGCCGCAGCATTGGACAAAATGTTGGTCATATTTAACCAGAAAAATCCAGTTTCTGAAGCAGAGAGTAAGCAGTTATTCACTTGATCACTGACAGATCTTTCATATAAAATAAATCAGAGCAGATAATAAATAAAAAATGCTCTATTATGTAAAGATATATGAATGATACCCAAATTAATTTTGCTTTCAGATTAAAAGATGACACTTCTAAGCAGCCTAGCCACTAGTCTATGGTTTCTCATTATGTGATTATTTTGCCAGTGAACGTAAATGTGGGTGGAGCTTGGATTTTTATTTTTGATTTTTTTCATGCAACAGAACCTTCATAGGCCCTTTATAGATTGGTTCTTTTTTGTCTCAGCAGGACCCATTTCAAAGCCGTGAAAGTATGAGGTCAGTGAAACATCTGAATGTTATAATTCTTACCTACACTCACTATGTGTACAGGTTGAGACATTTTACCTCAGGTGATTTTCTCCGGCTTATAATGTGAAATGCTCCATGCAGCATGACAAATCAGAGTGAAATTAGGTTGAAGTGAGGAGGATTTCTAGGGAAATAAATGTACTTGTGAGTGTTTCCAATGAGCCGAGAATATTTTTGACATTGCTTTGGGCAAAATAGGATGATAGCAAAGCACAGAACTCTGCATCCTCTGCCTGGTTTAGATGCCCTTTTTTATTTCACGAATCTAGACCCTAGAACTCATGTCCTAAAGATAAGATGAGCTTATCTCATTTCTAGATAAATGAAAACAAGACAAAGCTCGTCCACAAACAGATTTTTTAATAAGATTTCCAGAACCAGTGCCTCAGAAGACATTTTCCGTGTTTTGTGTACGTTTTCTTTTTTCATCACCATTGTCTTTGTCTAGATCACTTTGAGTAATTATTGATACACACTCTTTCTTATGTTGTTTGCCCCACTCAGATAAATATGTTGCGTTTAAACTGCATCCCAGATTTTGCACGAGTGGCTTGTTCGTTTTCTTTCTCCGAGTGATTCATCTTGTTTCATGTGCAAACTCACAGTGACGGATTAGAAACAGATTACACATTGAAATGATGAGCTTTATCTTCCCAGTGTTGTACACAGTGCATTGAAGCAGGCAATTACTTTGTTCAGTGGCCTGAAGGAAAGTCAGCCTTACAGGGCTAAACAAAACAAAAATAAAAGTAACACTAACACAAAACAACACTAAATCTGTACCACAGTTACTGTATGTACCACACACCAGGACGCCTCTGTGGCAGAATCATAATTAATTACCCTTGCAGTGAATTTTGACAGCTACACTAGTAAACCATGGTTTCGCGATTTAGAACACAGCCGTTAATGAGCAGCTAAACTGAACTACCTCCTGTATGGTGCTGTAATGTGATGTTGCACTCATTATCATCCTGCGAGTGTACTGTGTACTGTGAGTCTGAACTGAGGCTTGAAATGGGACTTGCTGCTGGATAAATGCGGCAGAACTGGCCCCTTCTGCTTTTAAAATAGCAGCAAAAAATTAATTTAAATCTACTGACCCCCACTGCAGACACTCAGTCAAGTCTTATTGTCAAATCAGATGAAGGACATGATTGGTGCCCTGTGTTTTCATCTCTTGTACTATAGCCATACGCAGGTAGGTAGGTCACTAGTCACTAGGTGGACAGAGGGATGGATGGATGGATGGAAGATGATCAGCAATAACGTTGACAGAATAACGTTTGCCTCTATACCACTTACTATACAGGTGCACCTTGTCATTTTTGATGTTTTGAGGACCACCACAGATCATCTATGATTTGGGGTGGTGGATCTTTCTCTGCGCTGCAATGACAATGAAGTGGTGGTGGTGGTGTTAGTGTGTGTGTTGGGCTGGTACGAGTGGATCAGACACAGCAGTGCTTCTGGAGTTGCCACTCAGTGCTCACTTTATTAAACACTTCTACCTTGTTGGACCACCGTGTAGATAAAGTCAGAGACTTGAGTGGGTGGACTATTCTCAGTCCAGCAGTGACACTGTGGTGTTTAAAAACTCCAGCAGCACTGCTGTGTCTGAACAGCACACACTAACACGCCACCACCAGTGCTGAGATTGATCCACCAGCCTGTGTGGATCCTAAACATTAAAGAAACAGGGTAAAAGCGGGTTAAGAAAGTATGCTTAGCAACAGCTGGACCACAGTATGTTATTTTAGAACACCATTAAGTGCACCTACATAGTAAGTGGCGCTGATAAAATGTGAGTGTAGAAACGAGGAGGGGGTGTAATGTCATGGCTGGTTGGATTTTGTCTGTACTGATAACAACCATTGCGTTTTAATCATTATGTAAGCTTCCATTACTTGCTAATTGCACTGGCCTCTAGTTGCAGTGTAACAATACAGAGGCGAACGTCACACACGCTAAGCATGACTTGGCTGAATGAAGGGCTAAAGGGGGGATTGTGTAAATTGATTTCTTTCCGAACTGTTGCTCTAAAGAGTTCTTTCTGCCCACCAGCAGACACAGTCATAGTGTTTGATTTCTATCCGTCCTGAACCCTGGTGTTAGCACTGAAAGCCTGCTCCACTGCACTCTGACCTGAGAGCTGGCAGGGGAAGAGTTAGGCAGATACATGTGCCTCTGTAAACTCTCCTCCACAGGCCGGAGATCAGTGCTATCTCCCTGCCTTAGGCCCTTAGCCTTCACTTTTATGTCTGAGGCTCAATGCGTTGCTCTGACTTCCCCCCCTCGTGTGGAGAAAGTGCCAGGATACCCCCTCCCCCACCTTAGGAAAGCAGGCAAAATATGAAGGAAAATGAAGATGAATTTGATATATTCGACATGCTTTGAAATTTTGGGCGGAATGTATTTTTGCCCCTAACTTTTTCCATCTCTTGAGTCACTATTGTTTTCTGATCACTGTCCGTCTCAGACTGTTGCCTCTTCTGCTGTGCTGTGAAGGATATTTGGAGTAGCGCAGGCTGAAATGTTTGTTATGCCGTAGTGCATTTTCACCCTGGGATTTTCAGACATTTTGAGCAGAGGAACCTTAAGCTGCTCAAATTGGCGCAGCAGGAAACAGCATCAGAACAAAACATGTCTATACTCAATCTGTCCTTTTTTTTTGTTTTGGTTTTTCTTCCAGGGAGGCTCCATACAGAACAGAAAGTCAAAACGATGCCTAGAGCTGGTGGAAAGCAATGACAATGAGTTCGGCTATCAGTTGGCTCTCCAAAAATGCACTGGACAGAAATGGACTATCACCAATATACTGCCTGGTAGCACCTTGTAATGGAATTTTCAGAGTGAAGAGCAGCTGGAGTCACTACACTGGACGCCACCGAGAAGCTCTGACAAGACCGTGATGCACCTGGATGTCTCTATTTGAACTTGACATCATATGATAAATGTTACACATTTTTCCCTATTAGCTACTGTACATGTGCATATGCGTCAGCCACGTTTGGCATGAGCCGCATTGTGCATTTATGAAGTTCCACACTGTTCTATTTTGTGCAAGGTATTCCCTGAGTTTGTGTTGACCTGAAGGTTTTACTGGGCCCAAGGCAATGATTTTTATGTATTCTGCCCATATTTTTGCTACTGTGTAGCAAGCTTTGGCAATGTTTCTTGCTGTATTCCTTTCCTTCTAGTGTCTCAGGTTTGTAGTTGGAGATTATTTTGAAATCAAGCTGTACATTTTGGGGACATACCAATACGTTGGGATATATCTAGATACAATCAAGTATTTTATATTTACCTGTAAATATCCTCAGTATTTATAATATACGACATTAAAGGAAGAGGTGGTGATAGAAAACAAGCCGCGTTTGTTTATTTTCATGAAAAACGTGACCTTAAACCATTATCTTGATAAAAACACTTATCACGGTGGTTGGCAGCTGACAGGTGAGTAAGTTCTCCGCAACACTCCAGTGCCGTCGGATGCTCTCCCCCTGGTGTGCGTGTCAGTACGTACTTGGCTTAATGCCATGCTGCTTAGCATAATGTACCATCCGCCTCAAAGTCAAGTTCTATGGGCAATTATCACAGTCATGTTAGCATGTTCTCTGCCTGGAATTGTTCAGCTGTATCTCGGTGTACGCTCATGATGCAAGCGCTATCAATCTGCTGTGTACTAACCACACCATCTCCTGTGTTCCCCTACGTTTCTTTTTTTCATCTATATTTTAAACATCTCAGGCTTTTGTCTCAGATAACGCACTCTCACTTTCAGATTGCGGAAGTGGACAGATTTTGCTTCTTGTTTTCTTGTTTTTCTTAAACCTCACTCTCTCTATTTCTCTCTCTCTCTCTTTCTTACTTAATGTCTGTGTCTCTCTCTCCCTTGTGTATGGATGGAAGGAGGAGACAAGTGGCACTTTCGGTTTTCGACTTGCCAGTCCTCATTACCATCTACACTCCTGCTGGGCCAGTGGGAATTTTGCTATTAAATATACATGCACATTCGTTTTGCACCAGCCTTAAAACGCCACAACAGTCAGCCGCAGCTATTTAATGTTGTAGCTTTCTTAGCTAAGGACAGATTTTCAAAGCTCTACCAAGTTCTGTCTGTTCTTGACTAATGATATTTTTCAAGAAAAAGCATCACCGTGCATGGAAAACACATCTTCATTCAATTTTCAGCCCCCCCCCACACACACATACACTTCAAATCGAGTGTGCTTTTTGATGCATAATTAGCGTGTGTCCGCTTTTTGCCCTTGAAAGTGTTTCATTTAAAGACAAGATTGTTGAGAGAGGAAAAAAAAGTTGAATTTTTCATGATCTTGCTGCGAAGATGAAGGAGTGTCACAGAGCTTCACTGCTTCACTTTTCCCTGCCACAACCCAGGACGCCAGAACAGCGTCAGCAGTCATCTATGAACTATTTGTTTTAAAGGAGACTTGTGGAATCAATATTTCATTCAGCCATTCATCTTGCAGTGCCCTTGTGGGGGAAAAAAAAGATAAGGCTGGTACCTGGAGTGTCCTCTTCCCCTACACGTGCTCGCACAGTGCACACAGGCTTATTGGACTAGGTCTAACACCGCTATATCTCAGGGTAAATGTTAGCGTGGAACAAACTTGCAAACAGAATAAAAGTAAATGGATTTTTTTAAGTAGTAAATGTGTTGTGAGTGAGTGTGAAAAACAAAGTTAATTTCTGTATTCTCTAATCGTATGAATTTGGTAAATCAACAGCACCCTTGAAGTATTTATTAACGGATAAAACAAGGTATTGGATGGTAACCTCAGATAATACCTGACTGCCACAAGGAGAGATCTGGAAAAGGTTAAACCAACACATTCATACACACAGTATCACTATTGCTGCAATAATGTGGTTCTTATTTTAATATTAGGGTTTTTTGGGGGGTTGGTGTGAGCAAATGTACGTGTACTGCTCTGATAAACAGCTTTTAAATCTAATATATATAATTACTTTAAATGATTTTTGTACAGGTGGCACGGTCACACAGCTCCAGGGACCTGGAGTTTGGTGTGTTCTCCCTGTGTCTGTGTGGGTTTCCTCCGGGTGCTCCGGTTTGTTCCCACGGTTCAAAAACACACGTTGGTAGGTGGATTGGCGACTCAAAAGTGACCGTAGGTGTGAGTGAATGTGTGAGTGTGTGTCGCCCTGTGAAGGACTGGCGCCACCTCCAGGGTGTGTTCCCGTCTTGCACCCAATGATTCTGGGTAGGCTCCGGACCCACCGTGACCCTGAATTGGATAAGCGGTTACAGATAATGAATAAGTGAATGAATGAATGAATTATGTACAAAGAAAACATTCAAAAAAGTGACCCTCTTGATTAGTTTAATTTCTCCATTCTTCACAAAGCTCAGTGTTGGCAAAGGATCAGCATTCTTTGGAGTGATTTTCCATCCAGTACATTTCAAATGAGTTTTGAGTGTTGTTTGTGATCCAGACGTAATCATCCAACATCAGTACCCGATCTCACTAAGGGTTATGTGGCTGAATGCCATCAGATGTTCCGATATCTAGTGGAAAGCCTTTGTTGCTACTGCAGCAAAATGGAAAATGGAACAAAACTCCCTAATGGAGCCCTTTCTTCCAGAGGAAATGTTGGACGAGCAGGTGTCTACAAATGTTTGAGCGTACAGTGTTTGCTGAGAGTACACACATTCCCTCTGCACAGGAAGACGAGGAATAAGATCAGCTCGGAAAGTGAGAAACGAGGAACTTGAGCATTTAAATTGGCCAGAAGTGGCGACCATCGGGCGTGGGTTTATTGTCTGGAACACTTTCATTTCCTCAGTGTGAGGGCACTTGGCTTTCATGATTCGTGCTTGCGGGGCTTTTTCCTCTCTTTTTGTTCCTCTGGAAGTCAGTGTGAGGGTGGAAAAAAAAGCAAAGGCAATAAGCTCGATAAAGCAGTAATGTCCCTCCCCTGTCTCTGCCCCTGACTGGATCTATTATTCAGGTGTCCCTCTCTTGGGGGGATGGTGATGAAAGAATGGAGCGCGCACACACACACACATAGATAACACACTCACACTGGCAGCGCTGCCCCTGACGCAGCAATATAACAACACCAGTTTAAAAAAAAAAAAAGAGAGAGATATTTTTGGCACCAAACAAGTTGAATATAAGCAGGGGAATAGATGAGGTGGGGTTGAGCATATGGAGGGAGCCAGCAGCTAAGCTGAATTGAGAATGAGCGCGCCTCCCGCTAGACTCTGCTGGCTCCAGTGGAGCAGAAGAGCGCTCCTCTTTGTTTTGCATGCTGCAGGTATGCCACAGGTGCTGGAGTCTACCACCGAGAGACAGGACACTTTTTAACATCACATTTGTGTCCTTTATCTGCGTCTAATCCGTCTACCCTTCAGTGTAGTCTCAAGATCATGGCAGAAATAGCCCTAGAGCTTCTAAAAATATTAAGAGTCATTAACCCTGTAAGTAGTTTACATTTACCAGTTTACATTGTCAGTACTGAGCTGTTTTGTGTCTCCCTAATTTTTTTTTGATAAATGTTCAGCTCCAAATATTAGTCATTACCTAGCTATGGATGGTTAAGGCTTCACACTTTAGCATTTTCGGTTTATGTTTATTTTCATGCAGTTTGGAGTTAGTTCCTCCTTAAGGAAGAGTAGAAATAAGTTTCTCCACTATCCACACGACTCCAGATGCCATTTCGCTGCCCTTTCTGAGTGGGCAACGTAGGGAGAGGGCTTCTGAGCCAGTTCAGACCAAAACATTTCCCATGTACTGAGACAGGGTTGTGTAGAAATACTGTATATTTTCTGTTGAGTAAACAGACTGGAGAGCTAGCAAATGGTGAGGAAACACTGAGTGAACATTGCCTTTAAACCACAGATTTATATTCCGTTTATATTAATGTTATTAACCTGAGCATCAAATCCTTGCGGGACTCTGCGGTTTAAAGCATGTTACAATCTGCCATGGAGCAAACGTATTTAATAGTCACAGAAGAGCCATGGGCTTTATGATGTTATTCTTTAATCTATTATTTAATTTCCTCTGCAGAGCCACGCCCCTTCCTCCATCCAAAGAGCTTTGCTGGGCCAGATTTGTGGAGATAAATCCTGAGTGTGGAGTAGTTAAACGTCACTGTCAGTCGGTATTAATCTCCAGATTACCTTCACCCCGTCTCCGCAGAGCCAGGAGGGCTTTTCCTCATGTTCCCATGGTTACTAGACTTGAATCAGAGCTGTTTTAGACACCCCAAGGCATGGACTCATGTAAGAGCTCTCAAACAAGCCCGCTAAACCCCGTCTCTTGCTTCATGCAACATTCATTTCTGACCTTTTAGCTTTACACATGTGTACTTTTTGCTTTATGGACAGACTCAACACAAATCGTTTGCCAATCCGAGTGATTTCATGTTTCCAGAATATAATTAATGTAATCCCAGAGCTTCTAAACCAATTGGTTAATTAAGGTGTTGTTGACATTGTAGAATTTTTATGAATACTGCTAATAGTTTAGCAAATACCACACAAGCAATGGACCTCTATCATTGTTGCTATAGTTGGTGTCATACCCATATTAGGAACTGAGTGGGTCCTCTCTGTGAGAAAAATGAATGATGCTTTCATAAATAGCAACTGTGTGAGCCCAAGGTGTTTCCAAAGTTACTGTGTTCTGTTGTGCAGACATATCTCCACTAGATCCTCAGAAAAGCAAGGTTGTTAAGAAGCCTAAGTATGATTGCTACCTGCAAGCTAACGCTGCTTCACACTGAATTGATATCGTAGACCTGGCAACCTCATCAAAACCTGCGAATTCACTATAATACCTTCTACAAACCAGCAAACTTCATGAAATAGCTTGGTTGCTTTAGCAGCTGTAGTCTAGTTTGTGCTAATGTTGATACAGCTGTTGTGGAAACTTTACCACAGGTTTAAACCCTGTGATTTTCCCCAGGAAACCCACAATAAATTTAGTTTGGTGCACTGGAAAAGAAAACTTGCAATGACTCACTTATAGGGCTACATAAACTTCAAATTAGCGACACATCGCCAGAAGTCTCTTTCTTGGTCATTTGTGGCTCACATCCAGTTCAGAACATCCATCACAGTTACATCTTTGCCAGAAGTGGAATTGAGGTATTCACATAAGGTGCCAAATAAGCATTTTTAAGAAGTGCTGACAGTGGGGCAGAAGTGCCACATCTTTACCATCTTTGCTATCTGTATGCAGTCTGGGTTCAGGGGTGTCTACGATGTCACTTTTGGACAGGAGAAGGAAAACATTCTTGAGTTCTGAGGAAAGAAGAAGGTTTTTTTGAGCATTTTTGTTGGTCCACTTACATTACAGTGTTACACAGTGTACAGGACAGCTATTACATTCAGATTATGTAAAATGTGTAGATGTCACGGCTGCAGGGAGGGCGAGGAGACGGACGTCAATGCAAGGAATTTATTAAACAGGACAGAAGCAAAATACAAACAAAACAAACATGGGTAGATACAGGGAAACTAGACAAGACTAAACTATGAACTAAACAAAGACAGACAGGGAAGAGCCGTTAACCAGGGTAGACCCGTGTAAACGGAAAGACTGAGAAACACACATCTACACACACAACACCAGACCAAGGAGCATTCAAACCACAGAGGTATATAAAGACAGGACAAACAAGGAACACCTGCAGACAATAATAAGACAGAGGCAGGACTAGGGCGGAGACAAGAACAAAACAATAACAGAGAGCCATGTGCTAAATAAACACATGGTGGGAACAACAAACAGTACAGGGCCAGGGCGTGACAGAAGAAACAAGCAAGGTTTTTTTCCCAGTAACAGTGTGTAAGTTCTATATTTTTGTGAATAATGAATTGTGTTTCCACATAAAGCCTGTACATTTTCAGGGGTTCAAAAATTCAATCTAATTCACTGCATTTAAGTTCGAAACAATTCAATTTAGATCATCACGAACAGAATGGAATCTCTTGTTAAACTTTAGATGAAACCATTTTTTAAACTTCAATAAGGTACTGAGAGGTTTCGTTTCGTGTAATTTCTCGATGCTGCTAATGTGCTTCTGTGTCGTTTAGAATGATTGCCTTGAGGCAGCGGGGACGTCCCGCCACATCCAGGCAGTTATTATGTTCTTTGCTGGGATGAGACGCACCCATGGGTCACTGCTGATGGAGCAGACTCACTTCATTAAAAAAGGACGACAGAATAGACAGGTGAGTGGATATTGCCCCAGTTTAATGTTTCTAATCTTGCCCACACACACACACACACACACACACACACACATAGGCATGAAGGCCCCCTTTATTAAAAACTTAATGAAATGAACTTTCCTGCTGAGCCTGGCGCTAATCAGCGAAATGGGTCAAAAAGACATTTTTTTTAACATCTTTTCCCCTCAAATGCATTAATGGCACCATTAATTTACTGCAGCCTTCCGTGGGTAGATGTAGAAGAGCACATTGTGCCTGCAAAAAAGCCACAGTACTCAATCTAGTTTTGTGCCTAATGGAGATAAGGAGTGCATGGGCATGCAATCAGAGCCATTATGTTTTGTTTTTTTCTTTTTTTTTCTATTTTAATCACATGCCTTAGCATTAGGGCCTGACAAATGTATTCAGAAAACTGACCGATGTTGTGGTTTGTAAAGTGTAATGGGTAAACCTGATGAGTTCTACACATCAGACTAAGGTACAAATCCCCACCTGTGTAACCAGCCAATGCTACATCAATAAGAATTTTAACTCTGCAGGTGATTACAACTGGAAGTCACTCTGCGGGCTGTGCATTAAAGTCAGCTAGAGATAAAACTGTCAATTTGGAATAGTGCTGCGGGACATTCCTACTGGACCGTATTGAACTCTGAGCTTAAGTTATGTAGCTAACTCCTAAATCCTGCTTGTGAATTCCATTTTTTAATCATATTACACTGGTTATTGGTATAGTGGAGTACAAAAGGCCAGAGTTGAAGACTGTCCAGTATAAATATCCCTCAGCTATTTTCCTATTGAATGTTTGAAAATTGAGTGTTTGAAACGTAGTGACTTTGCGTTGAGCTGCTAGTGAGCAATGATATGCTCAGAGTGTATTGGCAATGTACAGGTGAAAATTAACAGCCTCACACAGTCAATAACTGACTGATTGTTCTTTTAGTATTTTTGTCTGTTCATATTTGCTGATATAAATTACACAAAAATAGTTTTGCTTTAAAAATGGCTATTTATTTAAAACCCTTAGAATCGGTCAGGCCCTGCTTTGCACATCCAACATGCAAAGGCATAAGCAAAGTGTTACACACAGATAAACGGAAGGCAAGCTGAGTGTTCAGGTCCAGATTTATACAAAGTGTAATTGAATCTGTCAGTCATCCCAGTGCAGACAAAGCAATGTTCCTGAGTATTATTGTTCTCAGCATTCGTCACTGGGAGCGAATACAGACTGTGATCCATCAGCACGTTTGTTTCTTTCCAAGTGCTCTTTAGTATTAATGTCTGAAATACGCTCTGCCGTAGCATTCGTGTTGCTACAAAATTATAAAATCTCACTTGGGCAGAGTCGGTCCCATCTTGCCTATCCTGATTACTCCATCAGCGCTGAGAAAGTTAACGAATGTTCCATTGCAGTGGCTTAAATATTAATAATCCTCAGCATAATATAGCCATCACGGATCTCTTCTATGAAGCTCTCTACACCCTGCAATAACGAGTGTTTCATTTTCAAATTTGTCTATTTCTGTTTACATTTTTCACTGAAATGTGTTTCTGTTTTGACCAGGTGAATCAATTTTACTTACGCAAAGTCCCAGAAACACAGGGGCCTTATCCGATCACTGTGATTGGATCTTCATCCAGTTAAGACACAAAGCAATTACACTGGTCCTAGTCAGATTTTCCTATGAAAAGATCTCCTCAGAAACAATGAGATGAGCAGCAACAATAGAAAGATGAGAGCAGAGCCTCATTTGACCATGAATGCCAACAAGATGCATTGTGTTTATACACACACAGATCAAATCACACTGCATTTACACACACAAAGGTCTGAACAATGAATACACGATGAGTAAACAGAGCTTGCCACAATTTGAGGGGGACCATCCAGGCACCAGGCACCAAAAAAGTGAGTAAAGCCAGGTAGAGTCAAGTAGAGTAGGTACCATGCAGTGGAAAAGTGCCAAGAGTTAAACCTGGCCTTTTATATGTCAAGTGAAATCCGAACGTGATCCGGTTCCTGAAATCGCGTGTGAATGCAAGGTATAAACTATGAGGCGGTTTGTTTTCATTCAGATGTAGTGTCTGTGGAGGAGGAACTCTTTGAATGTACCCTTGAAGGTTAAGATGAAACGTGAAGCAGTAGTGCCATATTAAGGGGCCACATTAATCTTACTTTCCTAAAATCAACCAATCCATTCACTTCATCCAAACCCAGACAGAAACTTTTCTTTTTCGCAGGGGTCAGCATTTCTTCAGTCAGGAGTTTATCTGCTGCAGGAGTAAGGTACATCCTGTCTGGCTCTGAGAAAGATTCTGCTTTAAGCAAGCGGCTTTTTGAAGAAAATGCGCAGCTCGAGCAAAAAAAGGAAAAAAAAAAAAGGTGTTCTTTTGACAAAATCAATATAAAACGAGGCTTGGTTTAGCAGACTGTTTTTCTTTGAACCACATGCAGGGTAATTAACTTTCTGTTTAGACTGAATACAGCTATCAGAGCTGTTTAGTTTATGTGGAGGATTAATCATAGATTACCTGCAAAGCAAACAGCAAGCTTTTTCATGTCTGTTGATCAACAAATATTGCTTAGTCTTTGGGTCTGTGTTTTTTATTTTATTTTTTTAATTACGTGTCTATTCATGGATCCATTGATTTCACCCAGCCCTTTGCCATCTCTCACAGCACGCACATTTAACAGAACATAATAAGAAAAGATCAAATAAAATAACCCTTGACTTTATGAGGAATCTACTAAATACTTAATCCTTTTTCCTGTTTATTTAATGATTTATTTATTATAGTTTCCCTTACCACTAAAACCTTGGAAAAGCACTACTTTTTAAAACCCCACTTAATCAGATTTTACACAGAGGCTATTTCACAAAAGGAAGAGAGGATAATTTGATGTTTGTTTTGCTGTTTGTTTGGTTATCGCCGCGCAAACACGGGAGTCATCCCGCAGACGTTCACCCTCATTAGTGCATGTCAACCAAATTAAAGTTTAATTTTGTTTGGGTTCGCTTTCTCTGGGTTGCTGTGCTACGTGTGGACCACGATTTTCATATTTCAGTGACTGAAGTCCTTTCATAACCAAGCGTTGTTTATCTTCTCGCACACAATTTTGCCTTCCAAGCCACCACTCACACAGCCAGAATACATAATAATAACCATCAATGACAAGGAGAAAGAAATGGAATACAGTCATGTTTTCCATTAGCTTCATTAACTTTTTGGGCGTGCTACTTCAGTCCCTTAGCTCTGCTTTTTTATGAGGACACAGTGAGGTCTCTGAGTGCTGATTGCCAGATTGTGCATAGGGCCCTTGAGGCTAATGGCAAAATCAGAGACTTTAACTGATGTAAACATAAAAGCACTCATTGCAGAAACCACTGCGAGGCAACAGTTCTTCAGCCAAGCTTGTATTCGTTTATATGTTACACCCTTGACCACAATGAATAGACTCTTTGCACACTTCCATGTTCAACGCATAATAAGAAGCTGCCGTTCAGGGTGGATAATATGGCTCTGTAATATTTCAGGGTATTTTTGCAATAATGATTTTTGTGGCGATATAATAAAACACTGAAAGAACATACTATTGCAAACAAATAAATGTTTATGTTTTAATTTAGTATTGTTCTCGACTCTTCTCAGCTGTTCTCTGGTTCTGGTTGAGGTGATGAAACAGATTAGCTGTGTTTCCCCAGGCTTCTTGCATATCTTATATCTTACCGTGGTGTGTTGTTCCTTTGATATTTTGTACACAAACCTCACGGCTGAAGGCATTCCCCTTTTTTGGAACAGTTCTCCTACCACTGAGACACTTCTGCCGTACTTGTTGCTGTGCCTAAATGATATTATGGGTAAATGCATGACATCATTATGTAAACAAATCAGAATATCATGATTATCATGCTATGAACTTTATATCATTTTATAAATTGCATTGATGTTTTGAATGATTCTACTTGTCATCAAAGAAAGAACTATTTAAAGCATTGGAAGTGTTTCAGAATGAGAGACTGTGCTGCAGTTTCCTCAATGAAAAATTAAGACAATAAGTTAGAACAGGAAATGTCCTTATTATGAATTGTTACATGCATTTCAGACTGTACTAAAGCTCATTCATTCATTCATTATCTGTAACCGCTTATCCAATTCAGGGTCACGGTGAGTCCGGAGCGTACCCAGAATCATGTGGCTCAAGGTGGGAACACAGCCTGGAAGGGGCGCCAGGCCGCCGCAGGGCGACACACACTCACACATTCACTCACACCTACGGACACTTTTGAGTCGCCAATCTACCTACCAACATGTGTTTTTGGACCGTGGCCGGAAAACGAAGCGCCCGGAGGAAACCCACGCGGACACGAGGAGAACACACCAAACTCCTCACAGAGCGTCATGTGGAGTGGGGCTCAAACCCACAACCCCAGCCCCAGGATCCTGGAGCTGTGTGACACTGACACTGCCTGCTGCGCTACTGTACAGCCCCATACTGAAGCAACATTTTCAAAATTCTTCCTACTGTCTTCACTAGCAACAGTCATCTCAGTAAAACAGTTAAAATCTGCTCCCAAAAATTCACTCAAACCACTGAAGAACATCATAGACGTCTTCCCACCATAATACTGGCAACAATTCTGACTCAGAAATCATAGTGTCACTCATAACAGTGGCCTAAAAAAAAACAGAGAGAATTAGATCAGTGATGAACATTTATCTTTAAAGTTTGAGTGATTTTTTCACATCATTCTATGTTTCATTACAGAGGAATAAAGAAGTAAACCTGTTTACTTTATCAGCTGCACAACAATAAGTAACAGAATGATTAACAAGTACAGCAGTTTGCTTCTATATTCTTAATTGAGTCTATATATTTGCATATTGCATATATTTAAAAACACAGATCAAAATTATTTTAACCAATTGATGCGTTTAATTTTTGTTTATATTTCTCATACACAGAGTTTTAGGCAGAAAAGTGACGGAGTTGTGAAGTTATACTAACAGCACTGTAATGGTGTATGTACTTTTTTTCCTAGAAGTAAAGGAAGTATTGTATAGCTGCCTCAGAACCCAGTGTTGCCTACAATTCATAACACTCCCTAGAGCGTGGCATACAGCTGTAAAATTGATCCTTTTGTTCCACCACAGAGAAACATAATTCTGGGCTGAAACTGCTCTGTCATTGTGGTGGTAAGGAGCGATGGAGCTCCAGCCATTTCTGGAGACGTTTCCACAGATCTTGAAGCTCTGTCAGCTTCCTAAGCTTCATGTTAATCTTGAGTATGAAGGGATATCCAGGGTCTGGGAGTCCAAACACAACTAGCTTGACACTCCATCTTCCCATTACGTGGTGCCAGACAAGAGGCACTCTCTTTTAAATGTGCTAAACTCAAAAATGCCATATTATCATCTGTTTGAAAAGAAGTAAAGGTTTGCTTCATATGTGCCAGAGCAAGCATTTTCTAGCTTTTACTCTGCAGGATTTGTAGCATTGTGGGGCTGGGGGAGACATAGGTAATGGGATGGATGGACTATGACAAAAAATCTGGGTTAAAAAAAAACCAAATATATGCTAGGGGTGTTCAGTCCTACATAGTGGAGATGGATTTTAACAGATGATCCAAGGTCTGGGGCTAATTGGATAGTAAAACAGACAATGTGTCAGGAACTCATTTGTCAGCATATCCCAGGCTCTTGTCAAAGGCGATAGCGTAGCTATGCTAATAGGAGAACGGAGAAAGACTGAGCTCAGGGCAGAATTAGCCTCCGTAATGACGTCTCCCGGATGAGTGCAGGCCTTCACTGCCCAGACACCAGCCCTCAGGTCCACACTCGTCTGAGCGACTATGGAAATGACTGATAGTGATGTGCTCGAATGAATCTTAATTCTGGTTTCATTCTGGCTAGCTTAAGCATAATAGTAGCTGCTAGAGAAACTCTGCGTTTTATCATAAATTAAATCGGGGTCTTAGTCTCCTTTGTGACTTAATACCATGTCTAGAATGTGTCCCACACAAAAATGCTAATGTAGCTGTGCAAGCTAAAACTTTCATTTATTATTTCCAACTTTAAAATGTCTTTCTTGCCTGCATTTCTTTAAGATGAAAAAGTCTTAAATCACAACTTACCTCAGTTACTTTCCCAAATTGGTCACGTAATTCTAGGTGAGAACATAGTCAATCAGTCATCATTCATTCGATCGTGAATTTTAAAAATGAATGCTAATGCTAGGGTTTTCAAACAGCTGCACGGTGCTGGGGTTGTGAATTCAAACCGCTCCTCAGGTCCCTGTGTGTGAGGAGTTTGGTGGGTTTCTTCTGCGCCCTGAATTCCACTCACAGTCCAAAAATTACTTGTTGGTAGGTGGAATGGCTATTCAACCGTGTCCACAGAGTGTCTTCCTGCCTTATACACAATGCTAACTGTGGCACCTTTCATGTTGCATTTTATTGTGGTATTTCTCACCATGAACGCTAAGCAGCATACACTGAGCTATGTGTGTGTGAGAGAGAAAGGAAGGTGGGACAGCAGGTGACACTGCAACTCATTGATGCACTGTATTTTTCCACTCAGTTATTTTGTGTGTGCACAATTGTCATGTTGTTTTATGTTTCTCTGGGTCACCACCCCACTCCTTTGTGAGTCTTTGGGTTCTTAAACCAGAGGCTTAGAGCCCTGATCAGTGTACATATACACAGCAAATTCACCAGTGTTATATCAACATTTTTTTTCCAATGCATGGTACCTACTTGAATCAGCTCTACTCTAATGTTTTGCTTTTTCTTCAGGCTAATTTGATGCATAGTACCTGGAACCAGGTACTATTTTACTGCCTGCATGCTTATAGTTCCAAGTGAGCCAAGTAGGGACTTAACCCTGATGTGTAAACCTTGCAGAGCGCTGATTGACCAAAGAGACATGTCAATCATGACAAAAAGTAGACATTCAGCCCAAACTAGGCATTTGTAAAGTCTCCACACTACAGTTGAGTTCACATTGGTTTTTCATCTGACTCTGACTTTAAATTGCAGCGCTTAAAATTACACCGTGCCTTTTTGAAGGGGTTCAAACACTCCTTAGATCTGTGGCCAACTAAAGAATTCAGTGTAAATTCAACATGGAATTAATAAACTCTACTGATCTGTCTGAATTGAGCCTAGTTCCATTCCCCACCAAAAAGAAAAACAACACACTTAAACAACGAGTAAATAGCACTTAACGTTAACACTGCCATTGTTGTGATTTCCAAAGTCCACACCACCCATAGAGATGGTGTTTTGAAATGTCATCGGCTACATGAACTGGGTAGCCATTGTAAGGGAAAACCAACCAGTGCCAGGAAACTTGTGTGAAGCCAAGTCGAGCCGAGTAGATACCATGCATTGGAAAAGCAACAGTGGTGTTTATCAATAGCGAAAGCATGACTACACCATTAAAGAGTCAATGCAATGGAAAAGCTGCTCACTGTCTCATTGTCTTTGGTTGAGAATATCAGGAGCCCCTAGAGACTGTGTCAACATCATTACTATAAACTCACTGAGTCTAAGAATGTTTTGGTCAGACCTCCTGCTGACTCTGAGGCTCTTAAGCGATTACTTATATAGTTCATAGTCATAAACAGCCCTGGTCAAAATGGCCTGCATACCAGTTTAACTCTATTAATCTTCATTTTTGTGTGAAACCCCTGACAGATAATGATGTGCTGGAATAAATATTAATTCTGTTTTGACCCTACCAGCTTAAGCAATGGGAGAACCTCGCAGACACAGCATTAAATGTAATCATAATTTGAATCTGAGCCTCTGTCTCTTGTGTCAGGCTTCTTCAACGTGACCTAACACTGGGGCTGAGCCCAACGAGTGGAGAGTGTTCCCTGGGCATTAATATATGCTGGTGGAGGGGTGTGTGTAAATTGGTTCATTGGTTCCCTGATGTTATTAGCTTCCGCAATGCGGTCTGTCTGCTCTCCGTTATCGTGCGGCCTTTATCTTCCTGCGACTCAAACCAACTGCAGGACTGATTAGACTGTGAAAAATGATGTGTTGGCAAATGAAATCATCTTTAATCTATATTAAAAATATATTTGTATTTAATATGACCCATTTGGAAATTAGAATATATTATATAAAATATTATTTGATTTTTGATAATTTTGTAGATATTTTTTATTATATATATATATATATATATATATATATATATATATATATATATATATATATATATATATACATACATTATATATACAATATATATACATTTTTATACCACTTTTCCAAAAAGCAGCACAATTCCCTCTTTGGGAAAAATACCACAAGGATCAAACAGCCCTGCACCGTTCACCCCATCTAAACAGCCCTGTTCAGAACGACTCATATCAGCTTCACAGTTCACCCACTTTCTCATTTTGCTCTCATTTTGTTTACTTTTCTTTCTTCTCAATATTTGTTTTAAAATCCTGTTTGTTTTGCTCTGTTTAAAGCAAAATCAGAAAAGCTTCTTTAATTCATTATTTTCAGACCACTGCTTGGTTGGTCTTGTTTCCCAGTTTGTAGGTTGGTAGGCTCCAGATACAAAAATGAATATAAACATGCAATGATAATTATATTATGACCCTTTTAAGTATATTTCATTCATTCATTTCCTGTAACTGCTTCATAATGATAAGGGTCATGTTGGGTCAAGAGTCTACCCAGAATCATTTACAGCAAAGCAGGAACACACTCTGGACAGGGCTTAAGGAAAATTATCAACAAGAATATCTCACCATATTGACAGGTAATTTGGATATTTCAAGACTTTCCCTTAAAATGTGCAAAGGTATCTGGTAACACAGTAAGATGTTTTTTACTACTGAACAAGTAAATGTGTCAATAAAGATTTACAAAATCTTACTCTTAAGTCCATCTCAAAATCAGGTATTTTGAGATTTTCCTCCATCGCATCATTTCTTGCTGTTTGGAATACGTCCAGACCTGGAGGAGCTCAGGATCATTGCCGACCACCAAGGCACACACAAACACACCTCTTCAAACTCTCTCTCACTCTCTTTTTTTTTCACACACACACACACACACACACACACACATGCTCGTCAGTATTCCAGGCGAAAAGCAACCAGACGCGCCATTATCTCATTGCTTTCTCTACAGCCTTGGGGTTTCAATGAGACAAGGGAGCGTGTGGGTTTGCTTTCACCTGTTTGTTTAGCAGTTTATCTATAGAGCCTTGTCTCCTTGTTCATTGCAGCTTCTGGAAGGAAGCACTGTGCTATGGATTAAAATACAGACCTCCGAATAAAGCCAAAGTGTTACTGAATTGAGAGGAGCTAGTGAAAAAAATATCAACAAATATTTCTTCTGAAATGTAGAGAATCAGTGAGGATCAGTAAAGAATTACAGGCTTTACACTAGATATTGCAACATTTTTGTGAGAATTTAATTGCATTCTGTTACATGAACGTGAATGAAGTGAGTTACTGATGTTGCATGATTAGTTCTGGATAAAAACGCAAGTCCAACTCATTCCAAAAGTAATGAATGGTGCTTCATCATTTCAAACGAAACAGTTCCATTACTCCACAGCCCAGTGCAGGTGGCTTAGAACTGTAGCACAATGGCTATGAAGATCTTAAATTCCAGTGCTCCAACTTTCCATGCCTCTCTATAGAGATTATACAAGATGTAGGTGTAAAACTAAACCACTGTCTTCTCAATGGGGAATCTACAAAAATCATCAGTTTGTCATTGAATGGTTCAATTCTCTGTACTGCTTCAGCCATTTAACAGCAGATGTCTAAGAGTCCTTCACTTCTCTGCATTCACTTAGCACAATGCTGCCCCCCACAGGAGCCGGTTAGCTGATATAACAGAAGACTGCAGTTAGGGTTCTCATCCAAGCGAGTTGAACTGTCTACTAGACATCCCAGCTTTCCATCTTGGTGGCATGGTGCTAGTTATCTAATGCATGTCCACTCAGTAAATTATGCCTATAATCCAGGTACAGATGCACCCAAGGATCTAGTGCTACTGAACACACCTGACTGTAATAACACAGGGCGCCAAGCAATTAAGGGTTAGGGTTGTTCACATAGTGTGTGTGGTTTCTTAACATGAGTGTGACACATGCTGGAGCTGTTTGAAGTGCTAATAAAGTCGCGCAGAGGAGCAGACGGAGGAAGAGCGAGAGCTGGCGTTTGGGGGTACCTTTAGCTCTTAATGCTAACAGCAGCGTTGGCTGAGGCTCAAGCTGGATTTCAGAGTCTGTCATTAGCGCTTAAGCACATATAATTGTTCTCTTTATTTTCTTTGTAGCTATGTTCCTGGCTCCTGCGCGAGGGAAAAGCTTGTGAGTTGCTGTGTTATTTAAGGTTTTGATTGGCATGGTGGTCCCAGAGAGACCGCCCCTCCTGCATTGTGTTTCTGAGCAGTGGGAGACAGGCTCATGCTCCCAGAGGAGGTCCTACACCTCCCACACTGTCTGTCTGTCTGTCTGCGGGTTCAAAGCGCCCAGGAAAAGAGCAACAGCCAGAGAATTAGCACAGATTTGACATGTGACAACGCCATGACATGCCATTTCAGAATGCCGAACAGTATGAAGCCATATAGTTATGAAGTATTTTGAGCGCTAATGAAAATTCATAAATGCTGTAACTAAAATCAAAGGCCATGCTTTGAAAAATGCTAATAGAGCTAGAAATATAATGTGTTGACATAAGTTTAGGGCGGCATGGTGGCGCAGCAGGTAGTCACGCAGCTCCAGGGACCTCAAGGTTGTGGGTTCGAGTCTCACTCTGGGTGACTGTTTGGTGTGTTCTCCCCGTGTCCACGTGGGTTTCCTCCGGGTGCTCTAGTTTCTTGTGGGTTTCTTCCAACGGTCCAGAAACACACGTTGGTAGGTGGATTGGCGACTCAAAAGTGTTCTTAGGTGTGAGTGTATGTATGTGTATGTGTTGCCCTGTGAAGGACTGGCGCCCCCTCCAGGGTGTGTTCCCACCTTGTGCCCAATAATTCCAGGTAGGCTCTGGACCCACCATGACCCTGAACTCAATAAGTGGTTAAAGACAATGAATGAATGCACAACCATTGAACCCCTTTTCCCTCAATTAGCTTTTTCATTTTTATAAACATTTTTTTAAAGCAAGCCGTGTTGTCCAAGTTTCACTCCCGTTCTCTTTAGTGATCTAACCATGCAGGATAAACAAACCATTTGACTGATTTAATTAAGTGAATCTATTGCTATATTAACTGCATTAGCTGTGAATGCTAAATATTGCCATCTCTTCCATCTGAAAAAATAACGTTATATTGAATGTCAAAAATTATTCTAAGTTATTTAATCAAAATTATAAATGGATCTGTAATAATAATGCCAGATTTACTGCTTTATCATAGCTTTTAATGAAACCTGCAAAGTCATTTTTTTCGTCGAACTTTACTCTTAGAACTAGTTACTTGATAGTTACACATCCTTTTAGATCCCTAGTTTTGAATTTTTTAAAATCTTTTAACATTCATTACCTGTTACCTGTACCCGCTTATCCAGTTCAGGGTCATGGTGGGTCCAGAGCCTACCTGGAATCATTGGGCGCAAGGCGGGAATACACCCTGAAGGGGGCGCCAGTCCTTCACATACACTCACTCACACCTACAGACACTTTTGAGTCGCCAATTCACAAACCAATGTGTTTTTGGACTGTGGGAGGAAACTGGAGCACCCGGAGGAAACCCACGCGGACACAGGGAGAACACACCAAACTCCTCACAGAAGTCACCCGGACCAGGACTCAAACCCACAACTTCCAGTTCCCTGGAGCTGTGTGACTGCGACACTACCTGCTGCGCCACCGTGCCACCCCTGGTTGTGCACTTTTTCTAAATTATTTTATTCTGAAAATTCTGTCTTGATTTCTTAATTTTTTATATATATATATATATATATATATATATATATGGTTAAGTATTGGTAAATATGGTTATCTTTTACCATTCAAGTGCCATTCAAGTTCAAGGCTTGTCTTAAAAATATCATACGACATATATTATAAGTATATGAAAAGCTGTTGATTTTAACCAATGGCAGAGGTGTAGGCTATTAGACATTATTTAAACTTTATGAAGTTTGGACCTTTGCTGGGATGGATTTTAAATCGCTAGTCCTCACTTAATTTTAACTGAATACCACTGCAGTAGCTGGACATTAAATTTTGAACTATAAGTTCTGTGTCAATGAGGCTTCTGTAATGTGTTGCTTTGTTACTGATAAATAAATAGCTGCATTGTCTATTGTTTTAAAATATAATGGATGGATGCGTGACTTACCCATTGTTTATCTGCATGCATTTTCAACTTTTGCACAAAGCTTTTCTGTTATGAGATTCCTATTGATCTGTGATGCTGTGGATGGATATTGGGAGTTCCTCTAACCTTCATCATAATTGTATCCTAGAGGACACATTTTGCTCCCAGCTGGGGACAATTTACTCATTAGTCTTGACCTCTTTGGAGACGTTGGTACGGCCACATTGTCGAACAATTTGTCATGCATCAAAACTCTGACATCAGATCTTCACGAAGGGGGCGTTTGTCTTTGCTTTTGTTATTGTGAGTCAGAATCTCTCCCTGGGGCCACTCTACATCTGTGCTGATAGATTTAATGAGGTGGGAGAAGTTACACTGTTTGAGAGAAAAGCCCTAATCCTCAGTAAATTGTTTCTGGCGGCAAGGACACTGAACCCAAATTAATTATACAGTGGATGCACAGAGGCGAATGAGAATAGGCAACAAATGCGCCGCTGGAGTCCCTAAAACCTCAGTGCACTTCCATTTAAATGTAGCCACAATGCCTGTCATTCTTAATCGCGCCCAAAAAAAAAATCAATAGACAATGTGCTTGGTTAAGTGTCTCGACGGGAATCCGGACTCGCGGCTTTGTTTCCTTTGTGATTGGGGTGTTGTGCGGAACTTGCCCGAAGTGTTTAAGTGCAGCGGTCTTCACTGCAAAGACACAGAAACCGAACAATGCTCAAGGCCATGATTAATTAACCCCGAGCCAGACTGAGGCCAGAACCCAGGCTTCAGAGGACGGGTTTTCAGCTGCGCTCATCTGCCCGGAGACGAGATCCAGGTGACCTCTCCTGCCCCTCACGCGGAGCTGCTCTCTGCCTCAATGAGCTACACCTCTCCTCATCCCCCGCTCTTTAATTGTTCCTCCCACCACTGCCAGAATACGCTGGCCATTTTGTTTTTTGTGCTTCCGCCTGTGCCAGGGGCCTGTTAAAGAAATACTCCTGTTATTTTCAGGCCTAATCTCGATCTGCCGCATGTTGCGTATACAATTACCACAGACAATCATTTCTGACGAGTTCCTTTGTTCTGAGAATGTGGTAGAATGTTGACGCCCCCTGGACAAGACATGCATTTTGTTGATTTAAATATACACTGAATGATCACTCGTTGTTCATTTAATCAGCTCCACTGACCCTACAGGAGCATTTTGTAGTTCTAAAATTACAGACTGTAGTCCATCTGTTGCTCTGCATACTTTATTATCCTCAGTTCACCCTGTTCTGCAATGGGCCGGACCCAGCACAGAGCAGGTACGATTTGGGAGGTGGATCATTCTCAGCGCTGCAGTGACAGTGATGTGGTGTTGGTGTGTTAGTATGTTGCACTGGGATGTGCGGATTAGACACAGCAGGGCTGCACAAGGTGTCCACTCTTTGAGACACACCTACCTCATTGGTCCACCTTGTAGATTTAAAGTTAGACACAGTAGCTCATCCTCTAATGCTTCATCAGTGGAAACAGGATATTTTTGGTTGGTGGACTATTCTCAGTCCAGCAGTGACACTGAGAGCTTTAAAAACACCAGCGGCACTGCTGCGTCTGATCCACGTGATCACCTTAAATTCAGTAGAATTGTTAAAGGAACAGAGTCCACAGACTCGTATTTTAAATACAAATTGGCCACTATGTTTTTGAGATTCCTCCTTTATCTCCCTGTGATCAGTTGAAAAGAAAAGTAAAGCACTTAGTGATGACACATAATAAAAGCCAGTGGAAAGCTGCCCTTTTTTAAGCAGCTCTTATTAAGATTGTGTTTCATGACGTTGTGTTACAGGAAAATGCATCAAAGTTATTGTGTCTGGTATTCAACTGGATGATCCCGCTGATAGAGATTAGATTAAAAAGCACTGGAGTATTTCTTTAATTCAGCTCTCGGGGATAAAGACAGAGGCCCAGCAGCTCGTCTTCCGTTAATCTCCCTGTTCGCTCTCATGCTCTAATGAAGGTTCATGTGTTTCCAATAAGTCAGTTTCAGTTATTAGCGCAGCAGACCCTGTTAATAACCTGGAAATGATAACGGTAAAAACAGACAAACTACTGTGAGTGCTGCTGTTGTATTGAGAAGGTGATTTATCTGGTTTTGTTTATTAAGTAGAGTTTCCTTGTCTCTATATTTGTTGGTTTTTGTGCTTCCTCCTCTGTTGGGGATATTAAAGGTACACTACTGAGATTTGGAGCTGAGTCTCTGTCTAGTGCATGTCTAGCTTATGGTTGATTTCTATAGATTATACATTGGGATTTTATCAAAGAAAACCACAATTATTGAAAGCACTTATAATAGAAGCTATAGAGAAGCTTCAGCCCCTGCCTCATGCCTTTTATTATAACTCTGTAAGTTATTCTCTGTGGTGGGTCGCCACATGGCACTGCATGCAGCGCCACTGTCAGACAGCTCCAGGATCTCAGGGTCCTGGGCTCCACCCTTTCCTTGTGTTACATACTTTAATAATTGTATCATTGTACAGTAGGTCACACAGTGTGTGCAGCAGACAGTGCTGGTGAAATGTTGTTGGATAGCTCTGTATTTGTGTGGTGTTAGAGCCAGATCTTTACTCTGTTTTGTTATATCCACTTCATTTTCCAGCTTCAGTGTGAAAGAGCACATTTAATGAGCTTTCACAGCCATGGAGAAAGCTCTAATTTTGTCGTAGTCTCTCCCACTGAGCCTCTACTTTCACACAAACCCATATGTGCTTCCTGTGGCTGGAACAAAGCCCAAAAATATATATAGTCAGTGCATGACAATAGTGGACAGCTAGTTATTTCTTTTGCTGTGCCACTGTGTGGTGACGCATTTAATGTTGAACATCATGTTAATAATTAACTTTCAAGAGTTTGCATTATTTTGTAGTTTGATCCAAGCACAAATAAATGCAAGAAGTGAAAATTCATTCATTCATTATCTGTAACCTCTTATCCAGTTCAGGGTCGTGGTGGGTCCGGACCCTACCCGGAATCATTGGGCGCAAGGCAGGAATACACCCTGGAGGTGGCGCCAGTCCTTCACAGGGCAACACACATCACACATTCACTCACACCTATGGACACTTTTTGAATCGCACATCCACCTATTAGCATGTGTTTTTGGACTGTGGGAGGAGACCAGAACACCTGGAAGAAACCCACACCGACACAGGGAGAACACACTAAACTCACAATCACCCAGAGCGGGACCTGAACCCACAACCTAGAGGTCCCTGGAGCTGTGTGACTACCTGCTGCACCACCGTTCACACAAATCAAAGTGAAGTGAAATCAAATTTTTTTTAAATCACTGTGTTCTCCCAGTGTCCATTTGGGTTTCCTCCATGTGCTCCAGTTTCCTCCCATGGTCCAAAAACACACATTGGCTGGTGGATTGAATTCTCAGAAAAAAGTGTGACATAAATGAATGAATATTAAAATTTGTCCTGTGTTCTCTCTAAACAAAACAAGTCAAAACTAGTCAAAACAAGTGAAAAACAAGTCCCCTGTTTGTCACTGCTACTTGCTCACTAGCAGCTCAACACAGACCTATTACAAATGTTGCTATTTTTATCATTGCATAACTATTCTTTTCTGTGCAGTAGGGGCATACAGTAGTATACACATTTATGGGCACCATGGTTAAATTACATGTTTTTGTTTGTTTGCGTGTTTTTCAAGTGTGCTTTAAAACTTGTAGAAAAATGTCCTATTTACGTTCACTGTAGACAATGTGTTTAATCACATTTACTTCTGAAAGTCAATAAAAATTACCTTATCCAGAGTCAATCAATTCTGAACCTGCTACAGAAGTAACTGTAGTGTTAAGAGTCTTTCCCAGGGTCTCATGCTGGCATATCGTAGTAGGTTTACCTGAGTAAGCAAATTGTGAGGAGTCAGTGTTTCCTGCTCATGTTGCTGTACCAACAGGAGGTAAAGCTCACAGTAAAATATTATGGATGGATGACATATATGCAGTAAGGGGTAGAAAAAGCAATTCGTCCAAGGCCAACAGAACTCGTCAACTGTGGCCAATTCTAAGCCTTGGATAGTTAGAGAGATTTTCCTGCTCTGAGACACCTGGCTCAACTTCACAGCTAATTACCAAAGCCTTGATGAGCTGAATGAGGTTCAGAAGATGTGTCCTGCCAGAACTGGAATCATCCATTGCTGTTCCAAATCAAGCATCGGCAGAATACTGAGCCCAGCCCTTCCTACTCTCTCTCAATTCTCTCAGTACTGTGTATTTACTGCCAATTAGTAGTCATTTTCACTCATGAAGTGATAAACATAGCTGCTTTAATTGAATGAAGTAACCTCTCAGTATGGTTTGATAAGCAGAGTTGTTATTTTACTCCAATTACTTTGGTGCCTTGACTTCATTTTCATGTGCGTCTTGCGATAATAGATTACATCAATAGAGTCAGCTTCCTTTAATGATTGGAACGGGTGCACCAAAAGGATTTTAAAGGCTGTGAAAGCTTTGAAAGATTACTTAAATACCTTGTACAGTGGCATATGCAGATGTTCATTGTCTGCATTCCCTCAGGATGACATTTGGAATGCTGTATACCTTCTAAATATTTGTAGATACCCCTTATGATGGAGTTTGTCTGGAATAAAGTGTATACAATTGGTTCAGTTTCACACATACAGTTTGTATAAACCCGATACCATGCAATGAAAATATGAAATGGGACGCTCTGGAGCAGCCACACATTAAGGTTACTCAATGCCAAGCATCAGACAGAGGGGTATAAACACCCAGGAGTTGAGCAGTGTTCTTTGGAGTAATGGAGCTACATCCATTACTAATGTTTATGTGGCTGAGTGCAACCAAATCCTCGCTGAAACTTTATAATATCAAGGTTAAATCCTTTCCTGAAGGAAATTGAGTACAAACTCAGTATTAACATCTTTATTTACTCTGAACCCTGTAGTGTATAATTGGAACACAAAATAGCCTCTTCAAAATGGAGGTTGCATGTAGAGCACAAACGTTATATCAGATTACATTTCCTCAATCAGATCAAGACAGGGCCCTGATCACATTTCAGACAGTGCCCAAGACGAGCCACTTCTGTTCAAACCCAGTGTACTCTATGCAGTTTCGAGGCCGCTGAAAAAAGCAGATGATTCTCATCACAAAATGTGCCAATGCATCCAGCCAGGCTCCGGCTCTGATCACAGCGGGGGCCCAGCAGAATGGAGGGACTGAAGCTCATTACTAATCCACCTGAGACAGCCACCCGGAGTGTGGCATTTAAAGAAAAAAAAACATAAACAAATGTATGAAGACATCTTGGATATCAGCAGTTTACGTGGCACTGTCATTTATTACGTTCAGAGAGGTTCGGTGCTACGGAAAGCTGTTGGCTTCAGCGGTGTGGACTGTTAAATCGTGG
Source organism: Hoplias malabaricus (assembly GCF_029633855.1). Lineage (NCBI taxonomy): Eukaryota > Metazoa > Chordata > Actinopteri > Characiformes > Erythrinidae > Hoplias > Hoplias malabaricus. The sequence continues at coordinate 7,564,540 of NC_089815.1, read as the reverse complement.
TCTGAAGGGCAGAGTTTAAAACAGAGAGACAAAGCAAGCTGAAAAATCTCTCTCCTATCAGTCATGCATATCGACCTGTTCCAAACCTCCCACAGACAGCAGCAGAAAGCTCGGTTTAGATCAGGGAAGAGTTGAAATCTGAGGGTTGGCTCCGGCTGCTTGATTATACACGGCACATAATGATATCAGAGCAAAACCTTGTCAATGTGTCTAATAACTGTAAGAACATTACAGGGTTAATCAAGTTATTTCAAGACATCTTTTGTTAGTTTAAAGTCAGTTTATGCTGTGAAAGTGTCTTATTCCACTGGAAGATATAGTTTTTCTTATCCAGTTGCAATGTGATGTGAGGAAGTGCTTGATTTCACCCTCCAAGCTTGTGATTTAGCATCATGTGATTTACAGAGACTTAGAAGAGTAAGGTTTAGAAATTGTCATGAAAAATATTGGTTTATTTCGGCAAATACCTAATTGTAGGGTACTACATGGCTGCAGGGTCCTGGGGTCATTGCTTTGATCTTTGCTTCAAATCGATGTCATTGAGGAGCTTGGTGTGGTCTCCCTGTGCCAGCTTAGGTATCCTCCAGGTCCTCTGGTTTCCTCCCACAATCTTGCACAAGGGTTGCATTGACAATCCAACACAATGGACAGCACTCTGAACACATTTCATAAGCGGTCAAATACTTGTAAATAACTCATGAAAGAATAAAGTTACATTAAAAACACACTATTGTTTTCCTTGTGAAATTCCCATTACGTTTGATGTGTCACATGACCCTCTTCCCATTGAAAAAATAAAAGTTGGATCCAAAATTGCCAACTTCAAAATGGCCGCCATGGTCACCACCCATCTTGAAAAGGTTTCCCCCCTCCCATACACTAATGTGCCACAAACAGGAAGTTAATATCACCAACCATTCCCATTTTATTAAGGTGTATCCATATAAATGGCCCACCCTGTAGAAACTTATGTTGGCTGTGGATTGGCTGTGTGAAGTTGTCCACAAGTGTGAGTGACTGGGTGAGTGTGCGATGAACGGATGCCCTATTCAGGTTATTCCTGTTTGCACCCCCTGACTCCAGACACACTTTGACCTTGATCAGGATAAATCTGTTACAGAAAATGAATGATTGAATGACTAATCATACCTCACTCTAGCTCTCTGCTTATTCTATAAATGACAGTTGAGTAGAGTTTAACATGCTGTTAGCCTTGCCTATGAAACAAGCACCAGTGCTACTGTGCAACCCTTAATTAACATATGATTAAAAGCAGTGATGGACAGAAGTGGGACTGATCTGAGGGAGCCTCCTCTGAGGTCTACTTTCTCTCTGAACTTTCAGACATTTCTGCTCTCGTTTCCCACCAGCGCTCAGATGCAGCATAACTCTCCTAGCTTTGATGTTTCCTGATGCACATGAACCAGAGCTGTGCCTTTTCCGACATCAAACACAAACGTGTCACCAGGCCTCGTCTTTCTGTCAGCAGAGGGAAAGTCATGGACTCTCCTAAAGATGGAATAGTTACTGAGTTTAACGGCACACCATCATGTATGCATTAATGAGCTTGTGAGGGACTCCTGAGTGTCACAAGTATCTAAGCATTGACCTTATCATCAGAGTTCATGGATTTCAACCATGCTGATGATCTCCCAATAACAAAGTCATCTGTTAGTTAACATAACAGAACTGGGCAGTAGGGGTGGACGATATGATTCTAAAATAATATCATGATATTTCAGGGGTTTTTGGCGATAATATTCTTGGCGATATGAACAAAACACTGAAAAATACTTTTATGCAAACAAGTCAGAATATCACGATTATCATGATATTGATATTATCATTAAAAAAAATATGATATTATTGCAAACGATATGATATGGTACAGCCCTGCGGACGCACACGCTAAAACAGTGATAATAAGAAAACAAACAGAGAGCTAACAGAGACTTGGACATAAGGAGCTAAGCAAACTTAACTAGGACACTAGGAGTTAAACAGACGAAGCCTAACAGAGTACAAAACAGACTAAACATAAACATGGAGTGCTAAACAGTGCTAATGGGATATACAGACTAGAGAGCTAGACAGAGTCATAAACAGAGGACTAATCAGGGAACAAACCTAAAAGAGGATCAACAGAGACAGACAGACTTGGGAGCAACAAGACAATGGAAAATGAAACGATTAATAACAGAGACAGACAGACAGAATGAGAACATGACCTAGGGAGTGAAACGAGAACACAACACGACTTGGGAAAGGAAACAACAAGACTGGGAATAGGAACGAATGACCGACCGGAGGAAGTGAGACAAGGGGACCTAAATACATAACACAGACAAGACACACCTGAAACAGATAACGAGGAGGACGGACAAGGAGGTGGAACAAAGGCGGGACATGGGCAGAGACATGGACAATAACAAACAGAGTCATGTGCTAAAAGAGCACATGGCGGAGAAAACAGACATGACAGGACGAGGGCGTGACACTACTGGGCAGTGTGTGTGCTCCTCCAGGTGTGTTGAGCTGCCCATTGGTATTGTCTTATGGCCATATTGTGTACATTTGTGCCCAAATGTAGTTTAGCAATACAGCGATATCTATTTCGATTATTTTGGTCAGACCATCCTCTTCTTTGTGTTGTGGTGGGTTCAGCATTGAGCGCCTAGAGGCTGCAGACGGCTGTGTGATTGAGCGAGGTTTCAGAGTCCACCCCTGAGTCTGATCTCCTGTGACAGATTACAGGAGCGGCCCGTGCCTCCGTGGCGTCCGACTGGAGGCTTGTCTCCTTCCGTGCCGAGCAGACTCTGGGGAATGGCAGCACATTACTCGAGCTCGGATGGAGCCTCTCTCCCCCCCCAAGTCGCGGCACAATTCTCACCCAGTCGCTTCTCGCTACGGGGACAGGCTCCGCGTCTGCGGTTATGTTCGGTGACATCTGTCATCATGTGAAGCAGACTCCAGGAGAAAAGCTCGGCGCTGTGCCATGTGGGCCCCAGCTATCAGTGTCAATGTGCCTCAAACAGACGCAGGCCTGTCAGCAGAAGGCAGGGAGCAGAGGAAGACACAACCCCCCCACACACACACTCTCTCTCTCATACGCTGGTACAACATGACAACGCACTCCCACAAACAACACTTGAGTCACATGTTTTGATTGTGAAGAGAAAGCAGGAGAGTGTGTGACATTATTAATGAGGCAGGCCTGGAATGATTAATAGCACACGGTGTGTTACATAGATGAAGCTGCACCAGATCTCTCATTCCAACAGAGAGCATTACTGCTGACAGCAATATGGTTTGCAATTTATGTGCTAAGACATGCTCTGATGATTTCATCCCAGACCTAGCACCTTTGGACATTTACCCCCCATTAAATCAGCCCTCCTTTTAATAAATATGCCCTGTTCCTTTTGTACCATCTGTCATCTAACTATGTGGAAGGCCTGAGGAGGATTAGGCCTCCTCATCTGAAAAGCATGTGGGATTTTACATTGACTAAACAGGAGAAAAAACTTGGGTAAATACAATCTTGGACACTAGATCTGGTTTTGCTCCTTATGTCCCATGAACCTCCCTGCTGGCAGCTATATAATCAGAGCCTCATGTTGTGCTACTGTGTTGTCTTTCGCAGTATAAAAGATGCAGAAGGCTTGGACCTAGATCATGGAGAACAGCAGATAAAAGGCATCAAGTTATAGCCCTTTTTTTAAATCTGCTCCTTTCATTCATTCATTCATTCATTAATTATCTGTAACCATTTATCCAATTCAGGATCAGCGCCTACCCGGAATCACTGGGTGCAAGGTGGAAACACACACTGGAGGAGGGCGACACACACTCGCATATTCATTCACACACATACCAACGTGTGTTTTTGAACCGTGGGAGGAAACCGGAGCACCCGGAGGAAACCCATGCAGACACAGGGAGAACACACCACACTCCTCACAGACAGTCAGTCGGAGGAAACCCACGCAGACACAGAGAGAACACACCACATATCTCTCAGACAGTCACCCGGAGGAAACCCACGCAGACACAGGGAGAACACACCACACTCCTCACAGACAGTCACCCGGCGGAAACCCACGCAGACACAGGGAGAACACACCACACTCCTCACAAACAGTCACCCGGAGGAAACCCACACAGACACAGGGAGAACACACCACACTCATCACAAACAGTCACCCAGAGGAAACCCATGCAGACACAGGGAGAACACACCACACTCCTCACAAACAGTCACCCGGAGGAAACCCACGCAGACACAGGGAGAACACACCACACTCCTCACAAACAGTCACCCAGAGGAAACCCATGCAGACACAGGGAGAACACACCACACTCCTCACAGACAGTCACCCGGAGGAAACCCACGCAGACACAGGGAGAACACACCACACTCCTCACAGACAGTCACCCAGAGGAAACCCACGCAGACACTGAGAGAACACACCACACTCCTCACAGACAGTCACCCGGAGCAGGGCTCAAACTCACAACCACGGGACCCTGGAGCTGTGTGACGGCAACACTACGCGTTGCTCCCCTTAACACATGTGAAATGTTCTTTTTTTCAAAATACCACAAGGATCAAACAGCACTACACTGTTCTCCCAGTGTAAACAGTCCTGTTCATAACAACTTTTCTTTAAAATGAGAATGAGCTGCTGCTCAGCTCAGCATGAGAAACCTGATTGAGGAGCTCTGGATTTTAGGCACTTTTGCTTAGTTCTCTTTCTGCTGTTTTTGTTCTCACTGTATTTAATCGCTACACTTATTGCTTTGTGTTTGTTGTGCTTTGCTGTGTTTAACCTCGTCTTTGCGCTGTCAAATTAACCTGGTCCGGCTCTGTGATTGGAGAGACTCAGACTAGGATGCGGGACTATTCTACAGTCTCTAAACTCTTTGTAAGATTCAGCACAAAATCAGAACTTCTTTTATTTCATTATTATCAAAAATCTGAATTTTTGTATTTTAAATTCAAAATGATTATTTTTTAAAAATATATCCCCATAGTGTATAGCAGGTATAGGGTGGTCATCATCCTCTCTGGACTGATGTTTCTGTTCCTCTAAAAAATAATTCAGGCGCTGCCGTCCACATACATCCTAATCAAATTTGTTCCTGTTATTAAACCGATGAATATACATGTGTGACTGTCTATAGAAATCTTTCAGCCAGGAATTATTCCATCTGTATATATGTAAAATAAGTTTGCATTGTGCACTAGGCTCCATTATTCACCTTCAATAGGTGCTGCCATGCTTTTATGAAAGGACTACAGTTTAATCCATTCAAGGCCTCTTATTCACAAGAAACATTTCATCTCTAATCCCGTGTGAGCATTAGGCTGGAAGGCAGTATCAGCACTCACATGTAAGCTGCTTGCACATGAGGAGCGTAGGCTAATGTATTGAATTGGCGATGATGGAATTGAAAGGTGCTGTCTGCCAGGGAATGAGCACATCTGCAACCTCATCTCAGGTGGGAAAGTTCAGCCCAATCTAGATTAGTTCTGCATGAGGTGGCCAAAAAAAAAATCCTCAGTAGAAATATAATCGGCAGGAAACAGGGCACGTCACGCTCTCCGCTGGAAGAGCAGGCGAGATTGAGAATCAGTGAAGTGGCGATCGATGAGCTTCTGAGGACATTGCTGATGTTCACGCTGTAAGATCCATCATCTCCGGCATTCCAGCTGCAAATGATAAAGAGAGGGCAATGCAAGAAGCCTCAGGTTGTTTTCTTGTTTGTCACACTGGTTGTAAGGCTGCAGCAAATTTTTTCTGTAATTATATTGCAGATCAAAAGCAAAATAGATGATTCTGGAGAACAACTCCTCTTCTCACAGCAAACAAACTCTCACCTGTCATTTGCCATTTGCATCTTTTTAATGTGGAACAGTATGTTTGAGTAAATTGTTTATGGTTGAAGTTTAACTTCAAGTTTTTATTCATTGTTAGAATTGCCACTGAATCTCATTTGGAACTTGAATGGTTTACTGTTGTAGCACTTTCTGTATGCGTTTACATTCATGCAGTTTGCAGTCTCCCAGATTTGGAGTCAGATCCTCCTACATTAAGTAACTGTAAAAGCCAAAACTAAGTCTGTATTACCCACCTGTGGAGCAGGATTACAGCAACATCCTCACCTCTTTTCATGCTTTTCAACATCCTGAGGTTTCTCCACTATCCAGATGCCATTTCTTGGCCATGCCTGAGTGGGCAACAGAGGCAGAGAGAGATCTCCTGAGCCAGTTGAGGCCGAGACTTTTAGTTTGTTTCCAGCACACAAACAGACTAGAGATCTAGCACATGGTGAGGAAATATTCTCTGTATTGTAACTTTTTGCATTTATTCCACTAGTTTAGTTCTTTTGAATTCAATCACAGATCAGGTAACAATTTTTGCTATGATCAGTTAGCAGGCAGAGGAAGTAACAGCTCAAGAGGATGCAAAACATAGGAATGTTTTCAGATACAAGACCAGGAAAAGGTGATAATCAAGTATATTTACATCAAATCAATTTTTAACTATTGCGATGGTGATGTAAACATACAGGAATATACACAGTCCCTAAATGAGAAACTCACCAGTCCAGGCCCAGTCAGCTCCACCACGGTGGTGAGAAAGTGAGCAGCACAGTCCCAGTGACCCCCTTTTTCAGCTGAACAGCGATGGAGTTGAAGAGCTGTGATCCACAGCCTTTTTAGCACAGTTAAAGTGTTCAACTGAGCCATGACCCAGGCTTATTTGGAGGAGCTAAATACCTTTTAGAAGGGGCTACAGCTTACTTAAACATGCCAGCATTCTTCCACTGGATAAACAAACAGCCTTCCATTTTTAGCACTATAAAATATTTTGTCCTCTATTCAAACCCACATCAATATTTAACCAAGAGAAGTCCCTGCTGTCTTTATCTGCTTGATGGCTTTGACCATACACTGTTATTAAGCCTATTACTATAGTTCTAAACTCTGGTGTATTTCTTCTTCTTTTGGTTATTTGGAGTGAAATGTATCTACAGTCTAAAGCACAGTGGCACTCTACAGTAAGGCAGCACCGTTAGGTGTGGGCTGGAATTTGAAGAGGCATCAGGGGGATTTGAGAAACACTAGGAAGGTGCAGTGTAGAACAGTAATGTTGCACCTCATGAAGGTCAACAGTGATACCAGTCTGTCAGCCATAAATCCCTTCAGGATTGCTCATAGCAAGGAAAAAAATACGGAGCAGCCAAGAGAAGTGTTGGAGCTGGTAGGTGTTAAGAACTGGGGGGATGTGTTAAGTGTTCTGGCCTGTACGTCTCCATATATAAGCACAACAAGACTCTCTGGCGACTGAACGCCACACTGGAGTGGGATTTCAGTGCAATTCACTGTAAGCTGATATCTAGGACCATCTTTCTATGCACCTGTGGGAACTCAGTATGCAGTATTAATGCTGGCAAGAAAATGCACTAAGCTATATATGGACTTCTAAGTATGACATATTGACAAGGATGATATTATAACAGGATTTGTTATGAATTATGTGCAAATGCTGTGAGTAATGCACTGTCTTGAAAAGTCAAAATGGAAGCCTGTTTCCATCATTTGAAAAAAATAAAATTCCATCATTTGAAAAAATAATAGCAGTCAGTATCATGAGCTGCTAAGGCATTGTTAGAGATAGTAACCCATAATTATAAGATGCTAGCAATCCATTATAATTGCTTACATAGAGTGATTAGATTCTAAACCATAATAATTATGAGATGCCAAATTATTATTGTGGCAAACTGTGTCATTATGAAACACTTACTATGAACACTCAGAATTATGAAATGAAGTCACGTTTATGATGTTCAGTCATAATTATGAGTAAATGTCAAGAATCAATAAAGCAGAAAATATAAAACAATTTTACCTTTGCAATGATTTTAATGTCTCAAGTTTCCACTAGACACATAGGGTAAGACCTTCCAGCACTTAGCGTCCAGCTCAGGGGAACAGCCAGCAGGGTTAAGTATCTCACTCGAGGGAACAGTAAACAGAGCATGATGCTCAGGACATTTTATACCTGCCTCCGGCACACACTACCCTCTTACAGATCACTAGTTTTTGACCTTCCAAAGGGTTCGCCCTAAAGCCAATGCACCAATGATCACAGCAAACTGCTGCCAGACTTGTAATATATAGAGGAAGATGGGGGACAACTTCCTTAAACTTAATTTACAATAAAATTTACTGTCTTTTTTTTATGGGACAACAATACACTTACTGTTCTCTGTCCATTTTATCAGCTCCACTTACAATAAAGATGTACCTTGCAGTTATACAATTACAGATTGTAGCCCATCTATTTCTCTGCTTAAACAGTTACCCTTATTTTAACCCTAAATATATATCAGTATATATATTGAGTCTGGTCAATCCTTACTCAGCAGGTATTATTTAAATGGTGGATCACTTCTGCTGTTTTTTTTTAACTGCTGCTAACACAGCATCACAGGGAAGCTTAACACACTTAGAGGAGAACATCTAGAGAACTGTCTCAGAGAACTAAGGCATTACAAGGGGAATTTTTGGTTGGGAGTGGCACATTGGCGCAGCAGGTAGTGTCGCAGTCACACAGCTCCAGGGACCTGGAGGTTGTGGGTTCGATTCCCGCTCCGGGTGACTGTCTGTGAGGAGTTGGTGTGTTCTCCCCGTGTCCATGTGGGTTTGCTCCGGTTTCCTCACACAGTCCAAAAAACACATGATGGTCGGTGGATTGACGACTCAAAAGTTGTGAGTGTGACTCCGTGAGTGTGTGTGTTGCCCTGTGAAGGACTGGTGCCCCCTCCAGGGTGTATTCCCACCTTGCACCCAATGATTCCAGGTAGGCTCTGGACCCACCACCACCCTGAACTGGATAAGTACTTACAGCTTATGAATAAATTAATTTTTGGTTGGTATATTATTCAGACTCCAACGATGATACTGACGTTTGTTTAAAATCTCCAGCGGCTTGTGTGTCTGAGAATGATTCATCACCTGAATAATACCTGCACAGTGGTGGTCCTGACCACTGATGAGCAGGGTAAATTAGGGCAAAAAAATACAAAATTAATAAATTAATGTACCGACAACCATTGTACCATAATTTGTTATTATTCACCAATAAAATGTACATATTTGGAAACTGATTTATGCACAAAATGTATTTGGGGCAGTGGTAAATTGTGAGAGTGACAGTGAGTGACAAAATGAGTGACAATGAAAATCACTGTTGACAAATAACTGGAATTAGATCTACTGAATATAAATTCCAGGTATGTCAACATTATTATTTTTTCAACATTATGTTATTATTCAACATATTTCAAAATGGTTTAACTTAATTTACATCATTTTATCTACAAACTAAATAATTATACTTTGATTTGTATCAAGCATTATTCCTTCAAATAAATCTCCCAATAGAGTAAAACACATTCAATGCATAAAATCACTTAACGCATCCCAAACATCTAGAAATAGCCTTAATTATTTTATAATAATCTCACAACAACTTCACACTGACAAATATTATATATTGACTAGATTTAAGATGATGTCATGTTCTAAGATATCATTTTATTGTGCAGTCCTTCAGTAAATGTGCTGAGATTAGATTTTATCATCCACCTCCACTTAATTACATTGTAAAGATTTACTGTCAGTTTCCAGTTCCTTTAATTGAATGGTATGTTTTCCACTGTGCTATAATCACAGGTCATAGCTGAGTATTAAGTGGTCAGTTCTGGCCACTGGTCTGGAACAGTTTGGCTGTGTGTGCAGCCGTTTCCGGGAATTGAAACCCTGAAACTTTGCAAGCTGAACTTTTCATTTTTGTTTACCAGCATGCCAGACTCAGTCTTATAAAAGGAAGCTCCAAGGAGAAGCAGGTGAGAATTTGTCGTCTGGGGGGGTTTTCTGTTGAGTCCTTTTGAGATAACGGATTGTAAGAAAATACCTCTAAAACCTAATTACTGACAAGCTTTCCGACTGTAAATGTGTTGATTTGTACTTCCTGAATTAAACAGTTGTATGTCTCCATAGAGCAGACCCCCTACATGGTTCAGCCTTAAAACAGGTTGAGTACAGAATCTGTACTAACACCAGGCCATTAAATGTGAGTATAATGGCAGTTTATACATGTAGAGTAATTAATTGCGAATTTGACTGATTGCTTCTTTAAGAGTCATAGTAGGACTCTACTATGTTTGTACACTCACAGCAAGAATGTGTCACTCTTTCTTACTAGACTTTACCTCCGTGTTTTAACAGGAAGTGACAGTGTATGGTGAAAGGGCAGGACTTTTTAAATGTAGCTGACATTTGGGTTTATGTGTTTAGTATACAGTAAAGGGACTTGACTTTTGGAGCTTGTGGTAATAAATGTAAGAGGGTTTACTACGGCTCTATTGCTACACCTCTGGAGCACTCTGTTATATTTGTACCAAGATTCAATAAACCTGAACATTCAAATATTTATGCAGACTAAACTTGGATGTATGAAAATGTCACACATCTGATGCTCACTGTCTGAAGTGATATGGCTTACACTGAACATGCATTAGCTTTGATATTTACATGTATTTCATTTGGCCCAAAACTCTGTAGACATCTCTAATAGGAGGGTTCAGCTACTTTAAAGTGCTCCCATTTCCCCATTTTCATGGAAAAGCATTGCCAACTGAATGTGATGCTTTGAAGGTGCACTGGATTGTTAAGCAATGGAATTGTGTTCACTGGAGTGATGGAGGTTTATCTCAGAGGTACCCAAACACTGTTTCAGAGATTGTTTACTGTCACCAGGCTGTGGCTCATTTGCTTCCAGATCTCAGCAACTGCCTTAACAGTATGACCGTTTTTTATTTTTACTATTATATTTTAGAAGGCTTAATTATGGCAATTAACACACTCAAAGTAATTCTATGTGATAGTCATAGATCAGTCTACTAAGTTATATCTCAGTTAGTCTGGGCTAAAGTGAAGATAGATATAATATGTTACCACACTGGAATGACAAACCATTTTTTTTGCAGTTTAAGGGCTATACGCAGTCAAATAATCACTAGAATATTTCAGCATATAGCCTTCACTAAACTTCAGAAGCTTTTACTGCAGCAAAGGAACAAACTTTTTATGGACATAGTTTACATAGTGAACTAATAAGTTCATCAATGGAATATACTGCAGTTGTCAGTGAATTCCAATATGTAAATTGAATATACTGCATGTTTTCCATGGAACATAGCAGTGTTTATTTATCATTCCAGTTCTAGCCCACAGTCAGTTAACAGCAAGATCTGTGTCTTAATATCTAATGAAGTGTCTATGTAGACAGGATTGGAAGCCATAATTTGCATTTATTTTTATTTTATTTAGTAGCATGCTGTTGTCAGATGTTGTTTTAGCTAGCCTGCTAACTAGCTCACTTGTTAGCTTGTGTTTAGCATAACATTCAATTTGTTGAACATTGTGACTTGAGTAATTTAAGCAGGATGTGGGAATCATCTCTTATTTAAACACTAACTACAGTAATACACTAAGCTCCTTTTGACTAAAAATATGCATAAACCCCACACTTTGCCTTGAGTATGTTGATATTAGATTCATATTCATTTTTGTCTTTTTCAGAGGATACTTTTCAATGGAAACACTATAAAGTAGGTTCACTATAATATAGCTGAGATTACTAATTATAAGGTATGCAAACTTTTTGACATTTTTGCATATTAACTGACATATTTCATAAGGGTGCTCATAGGTGGTCCATGCTTGATTTTCAGAAGAATAAAAGTTAGTGCCCTTCATGTTTTTTCCCCCCCTGATACATGTAAAACAGAAAAACGATATGGCCCTTAGTCTTACTACTGTAGCACCCTGCACGAAATTGATATTTTTTCAGATTTCACCCTTCTTTGGGTTTATAAAAGCACAAACAAGCTGATTTGTTCTGCGTCCCACCATTCGAAAGCAGCGGGAGATGTAATGAAGTCATTTGTCAAAACCACTCCATGGGAACAGCAGCAGAATAACACACACAAAACACACGCGCACACACACACACAATCAAGCACTTTTAACAAGTACAAAGCCAGGCAGGAAGCAGAAGTGCCCAACTGAATGTTATGAAGTGGATTATTATGGCCTTTCCTGATTATTCCCTTAGCTCTGTTATCAGGGGTGTTGTGTGAACAGCCAGAACAAAGCCATGCTTCCTGAAAGAACTGCAATGCAAAAGCACAGCTGTGTTTCTCTGCTTTGCCTAAAGTAGTCAGGATTACTTCTGTAACAGAACAATGGAGAACTTCATTCTGAATCTGCTGCTAGCTTTAAAGGTTTTGCATTGATGCACTGTGCTGTAACATACTGAATATTTAAAACAATTTTGGGCAAAGAGTAAAAAAATAAAAAATTACCCCTCGCTGAAAAACATAGTTTTGTCTTAATGCTGCAAAAAAACTTTAAAGTGAAAACACCTTAAATATATTGCATCTCATTATAAGTAAGAATATTTAAAGCTATTCAAAGTATATTTACACAGCTATACACAAAGCTAAAAATGTATCTAGTTAGCTGGCTAGCTAAAACCAACCCGGTCTCACACCTACTCGTGATATAGTCACATATATAGGAGACTGCAATTCGTGACATAGTCGCATATTTTCGGTATTTTAAGCGACAATATCACAATCATAAGTGTGTGGGTAATTACCAAACAAACACTATGTGACAGTAACACGAAAACTCTTCCTCATTACAGGCGTCATTACTCATATAAAATAGAAAAAGGCATAAGTCAAATAACATAACATAGGTTGTTATTCCAACAAAGGCATAAAGTATTTTATTATAATATTTCTCCTAAGCAATGCTTATTATTGGTGTCCTACTTTAGCTTTAACTCTAACAAGAACATTTCTTTCACTTAAAGTTATTTTGACTAATTTTCAAAAGGTTAATACTGAAAAGGTTATTTCTCTAGCCATTATTTTCATTGATATTTTAGCAAATAATGAATTGTGATATTATTTAATAATTATTTATTTAATGATATTAAATAATGAAAAGTGATATTGATGCATAAAATGTTGAAAATATGCGAATATGTCACGAATTGCAGTCTCCTATATATGTGACTATATCACGAGTAGGTGTGAGACCGGGTTGTTAAAACAACAGCCTGAGCCCACAAAGCCAGTAAGCATGCTAATCTACAAATATCTTCAATCTACCAAATAAATAATAACCAAAAACATCAAATATTCAAAATATAAAAATATATATACAAAATAAAACTTAATTTCTTATTTCTAAATGCTGTCTTTGTAGATATTTCACTTGTTTTTCAGACACAGGTATTGTTAGGTTTTCCCTTTGATGGACTGTAGGCCATTATTTATTTTCCGGCTCTCTTTGTTCAACAACAAGTTACCACTGATCTGTTCCATTCAAGACTCATAATATATTAACTTTACATTTTGTAATACACTGACAACTGCAGTATATTTCATTTATGACCTTACACTATTTAATCCATGGCCAAAAAATGCAGAGCAAAAAATGTTCCCCTGCTTTCTGCTGTAAGAGCTTCTACTCATTTGGGAAGGCTTTACATGTGATTTGGGAACATTCTTGTGATTATTTGATTGCATTCAGCTTTTACAGTTAAGTGTGGTAACAAGCAATGTTTCATTCAAAGTATATAATGGAGATGAATAAATACATATTACTTGTTTATTACCATGTGATTCCCATTTTTTCCAGTGTGGAGAGGTATTAGGCCTAGTATATCTCCACCGCAAAGCTGTACTCTTCAAAATAATGGTGCGCCTTACAATATATTTAAGATGAACTGATTTAGTATTTGTGTTCCATAGCTAATGATCCAGCATCCGTACCTGACAGTATTGTCATTAAAGGCTTATGTAAATTTCAATTAGCCTTCTGTGCAAACAACTACAATTAAGAATCACCCATTTTTAATATGTTTACATTTATGCCATTTAGTAGATGTTCTTATTCCGACTGAATTACAGTTCTAACCATGTTGCAGAAGAAAGTGAATGTAGTGTTAGGAGTCTTGCTAAAGGACTATTATTTGTTTGGTTTGGTGAACTTTACCGCAAGGAATTGAAGCCTAGTGTCAGTGTAGAAGGCAGCAGTGTTACCTACAGCACGATAACAATAACTAGTTAGTTACTAACTAACTAGACCAACTCTAATGGTCAGTGAGTGGAGGTACAAGATATTTCATAACCGCTACAGTTTTTCTTCCCGAAAACCTTTTTGAATTTGCAGTTTCATACCCAGACTTTAAAAATGGCCTGTTCAGACCTTACGCTACCATCCACAGTTGTGCTAAATGTTCAAGTAAATGCATCGCGCTTCACTGGGTATGAACTCAATATTCTTAATGGAACTAATCAGGCATTTCACAGGCCGGCACACAAAACCAACAAATCCTGCAGCTCAGTGTTAGCAAATCAGTGCTGATGAATAAAGATGAGGGGATTGGGCAGCGTATGCAGTTGTGCACTCCCGGGTGCCTTGTGCATTCAGATTGTCCGGTTAAGGGAAGGCCCTACGCACGGGCAGTGTATCGATCATGTGCCATTTGACAGTGTGATCCAAGATTTGATGAGCAGTGTGGTTTATTTACTCTGTCTTTCAATCTCTCTCTGCATCAAGGGCAGTCCCTGCAGCACTGCTGAATAAGCAGCAGCACTTTACCCCACACTGGCCACTAAAACGAGGCTCATCAGCCTTAATCCTGTGCATCTCCCCACTGAATATCGACCGGTTTGAATTCTATCTCGCTTTAGAATGGTGAATTGATTGATTGTGTTAGTGTTAGTATATATCCATTGTGCATTGGGGCTGATGAAGTGGTACATGCACGCTCTACTGTCCATTCCATTAGAAATATTTCCTCTCATTTGCATCTTGGAGTTTCTGGACTCTGCTGATCCTGTATTTGTCTAGAAAAATGTTTATCCACCCTTTACTACAGCAACATCCTGTTCTTTTCTGGGAGTACTTTCCACTAGATTTTGTAACAGTTCTGTGAGGATTTGATATCATTCAGCCACCAGAACATAAATGAGGTCAGGTACTAATTTGAAGAATTGAAATACTGAATGCCCCTCTAGCCGACACTTGACATTGAGCATGGTGAGCATGGGTTTATGTACAGCTGCTCTATGGTGGATCCGTTTCATATTAGGCTTTTCTATTGAGATTATACAAACTATATGAGCACAATATAAGGGATGTCTACAAATATGAAAAAAAGCAATGAACAACTGAATCTACAAAGAAATCATCTTCAACGTCCACTGGATTTTTAAACAATTTCATAATCATGGCAGGGATCAAGTTCTCTTACAGTTTCTGTGAGGATTCTAGTTGATTCACACACAACTTCACACCATCTTTATTCTCCTGTGTTTTCTCCTGTTTCCCACAATTCCTGAAAATGCACCAATGTTGAAAGGCTGTAGACACCCCTTAAAAATAAATGGTGAATTCAGCTTCTTTACAGGGGACATGATATACCCCTATAGTGGTGCATGTTCTAGACAGATGATGATATTGTTGGTACTTTTCTATATTAAACAGGTGCGCAGGATGTGGTTCAAATTAAGCACTGCACAACTCCAAATAATCCATCACAAAGTTTTACGCTGTGCTTCAAAAGCCCAGTGAAATCAAACTAGAAACAGCACAAATCAGATTCTGAATAAGCAATGGATTTACACTTTTTATTACATTTAGATTTGTTAACAAATATAATTAGCCTACAAAATGTGATGAGCCACAAAACAAACATTTCTCAGTAGGAGTGGGAAATGCAACGTTGTAATTCTACTCTAGATTATGTTTAAACAAACACAAATCAAAATAAAGACATAAAATCTTAGTCGACAATGAGAATTTGACCTCAAAACCTCAGCTTCATCACATCTGATGATCTCCCTGGCCAAACAGAGAGGGAAGAAGCACCTAGAGTGAGAAATTCACCCTTGACATGACTCATCATGACATGCAGTGACATCTTCGCAGGCTGCATGCATAAGAAGGCTCATTTGTTGATGTGTTTTTGCTAATATACCGTCCATAGCCAAGCTGAAACAAATGCCACAGTTGGATTGCTGCCTCTCTGGAAGTGAAAAGGCAATATCATTACTCTCTCTTGAGGAATTCTAGGAGCACTTTGTTGTTAAGGCCAGTGGTCAAGTGGTGCTGGGCAATTCCTTGCAGACTGAAGGCAGCACCCTCCTTGCCCCTCCTTTTGGTCAGCAAACTCCACTAATGCCTTTTGTCCAGTGATGTTGCTTTCTCTTCTATGCCTTTTGGTCCATTTGAAGCCCACCCTGCCAACCTACAAATATTAAAGTGGGCTTGGATTTGCAACAAGAAATTAAGACAATACAGTGTTTAAACCACATAATGAATACCTTCATTAGTAAAATACACAAGTCTATACACAACTGTGTTTTGCTTATTAAAAACACAGATGACATCTCTTTTAAATATCCAGGGTAAGTTGATAATGGCAACCTATAGCATTATCCTTTATGATACGTCCCAGAATGTGATACTGTTATCTCCCAATATCATGTCAGAAATTGTGGTTTCTTGCTTTTCATCTCCTCTTGTCTGTTAGTCTTTCTTCTGTCCTGCAGGAAAAAAACTGGGTGTCCATATCATACACCAGAAAGGCAAAGTGTGAATCTAAATACCAACATATACTCAAGTTGACAGGTCTTAATGAGTAGCCACAGTGTGGCCACTATGCTCCCTTCCCAGCCTCCCTCATGTTCATTAGATCGTTTATAACACCATAAAACTGACTTGATCAAATGTCATTAGAAATATGTATTTTCTTCTCTGTTTTTCTTCATCTTGCTCAGCCTCTTCCTTGTTGTGGTCTCCATTTTTTGCTTTTCCTCATTTTGGCTTTTTTCAAAATCAGTATGTGAGTTCATATGCCCCAAGCTATTAGGAGAACTGAGTGAATAATGAGGATGAATTGTGTTTTCACAGGTAAGATGTTGGTTTTATTCATCAGCACACACAAGTTTGTCACAAGGGCAGAACGGTGTTGCAGTCACACAGCTCCAGGGACCTGCAGGTTGTGGGTTTGAGTCCTGCTCCGGGTGACTGTCTGTGATAAGTTTGGTGTGTTGTCCATGTGGGTTACCTCCTGGTTCTCTGGTTTCCTCCCATGTTCTGAAAACACATATTGGTAGGTGGATTGATGACTCAAATGTGTCCATAGGTGTGTGTGTGTGTCACCCTGTGAAGGACTGCCACCCCCTTGCATTGTGCCCAGTGTATGCTCTGGACCCACCACGACCCTGAACTGGACAAGCTGTTTCAGACATTGAATGAATGAAAGGTTGTCACAGCTGTCCTAGATCATTTTTTTTACTCAGTGGTTCCTTAACATCTATCTACAAAAATATCTGTAAAATCCCTGCCGCCATTCATTCAACTTAAATTACTGGATTATTCACCAGTTCACCCACATTTTTGTTAAAGTGGCGAGTCTTGACCGATTTCACTCGTTCCTATAGTGTAAATTATACAAACATCCTAGTGTACATTGTAATTACATTGTGGTTGGTAGCATTTTAATTTGTTTCTGGTTTGTTAGTGGATGAGCAGGGTTTTTTTTAGCTTGTTGCTAGTGTGTTAACTGGTGACTACAATGTTGTCTTTTGGCTAGTGTATGAGGAAGAAACTAGCATGGTAGCTTGTGGCTAGTTTTTAAGTTTGATGTTTTTGTGTCAGTTGGTGGCTAGTTCCTTAGCTTGTATCTACAGCAACAGGATGGGGCTAGCATGTAAGCCTATCACTGCAAAGTTATTAAACCTGATTTTATTTGGACAATGTTTAAGATTTCTTAGAATTACACATTTAATTAAAGCACTGGACCAAACAATGTTGACGGCTGGTTTGCTTTCGAAACCCCATAGAAATTTGGAAAAGAAGATCAGTTAGACTCAGACACGCCATTAATTAAATAGCATATTTAGAAAGGTTAAGGTTATTCTGAATAAATCTGTTTAATTATCCAACATCAGGGGCCAGTTCAGAAACGTTAGAATGAATAATTTAAAATGGTTAGCCTTTGCTATGAATTTTAATTTAAGAATTTCTGGAATTCAAGCTGAAAGCTCTCTCACTTCTGTTTGCATTTTGCATACCTTTTCGCATTAGTTTGCGTTTTGTCACTTTGTTTTATTTATTTGGGTGTGTGTGTGTGTGTGTTTGTGTATGTGTTCTATTTGCTTAGTGCATGTATGTGGGTTATTTTGGTGTTCATGTCTTGTGTGTGTGTGTGTCTATTTGTGAGTGTATTTGTGTGTATAAGTATTCATTCCCTCCAGTTAAGCATTTTATAGTGATTCTGAAGTGTGGTGCTTTTCTGGGATTGTGTAGGGGTCACTTTTTCAAGTGGACAGGTCATTACTATAAGGTGGAAGCTCCCATTCAGAATACGCTAACTGTCGGGTCTGCTCCAGTTCAGAGAACGTTGGCTGACCATCACTCTTGCTGCGGTTTCATGCTGCTGGGTCCCGGGACCCATTGCTCCTCTCATACACCAGAGATTTGTTAATTTTTGTGGCTCCTGGTCCTACAGTACTCATCTCCCACATGTTTGCATGCTGTTTCAAACTGTAACTGTAAGATGTCTGTAGCAAATCTTTCAAGTTAATTTTGTAGCATCCTTAGCCCTTATTCTAGAATCAGAGCACTTGCATAGCACACACAGCTCTTTCCTTTAACTGTCTCTTCTTTGCCACAGCTGTTGTTCAGTCATACGGCTCTGCCGGTCTCCAGTGTGCTGTTGGGATTGGAAGACTTCTGCAAACTGTTGCACATATAAAAGAAAATCTTAATGACAAAACAAAGCACACAGAAGCTTTCCAGCGTGTGGTGTGTGGATCTCGGCCAACAGTGTTCCGCTTAAATCTCAGTCGGCGTGTGATTAAGGGGAAGATGGACAAAATGTGCCGCATGAGCCGCTTTTAATTAAAAGCCTGTTGTATTTCGAGTAGTGAGATTGCCTCTGTTTGCACAAAATGCAACACAGCATATGTCAGTGCTTGCATTCGCCTGGCCACCAGCCTGTCAGTTAATGTTTTGATTCACAGTTCTGTTCTCAAAATGCCAAGCAGGTTGCTTGTTATGTTACAACTCGATTAATCTTGATTGTGCACACTTGCAAATTAAGGGTCCTAAATGGGTTTTGGCTTTACTGCATGGTTCAAAGTAAAGTGGGGCTCGGTATAGCTTCGTGGACATCACCACTGACACAGCATCCGTATATTAGGGTTCGATTCCCAGCTTGGGCACTGGGTTTCCAATTCGTTCAAACAAGGGCTGGCTCTGTTACTGGAAGAGTACAGTTTAAATCCCTGGTGGTTCAATAACCACATGAGGCTGGAAGTCAAGCACAACATGCCACAACATGGATCTGGGGGTCTGTTAGCTTATATAACAGAATAGAGTTAGTGCCTTCTCAAAGCAAGCTTTTTACAATAGCCTTGACAGGACTGGCTGAAAATGCTTTGCTTTTATTTCAGAAATCTCAGTCTGACATGCACTCTCCATCGCATATCTATAAAATAAAGAACAGTACGGAATCAAAGGGAACTCAAAAGAAACTTTCCATAGTTTAATAAATCTTGTTACTCTGTTCTATCTGTGCAGAAGCCACACTGTCCAGTTTGTCCAGGAGTGAACTCCATCTGCAAAAACCAATTACCTGTACCCTATTGATCACTAGGACATCCCTATTACACTGAGATTAGACACCGAATTTATGGGCTAAGTACAGCCAGTAGTATTAAGGTGAGCTCTGAAATATTGATCAGATTTCTGCGGAGAAAAATTATGGAGGAAGTAGATTATGCCCCAAGGACATGTTTAAAATTGACAAAGAGTGCAGCTTGACCCAACTCTGTACAGTGCAGTCTGAAGAGCAGCGGACGTTTGTTGTTGTAAATGTCTTCCAGTGCTCAAATATTCCTGTTATTATTGACTTTCAGGCAGTAACATGTCATTCAGTCAGTATATGATATTTCATTCTATGAAATACACTGGACAGTTGTAAAGATTTACATATGATTGGGCTATACTTGTTCAATGCATTACATATTTATTTACTGTTATTTAGAATCTGATGCTTGCAAGACACTCCAAAAATGTTGTGAAAGCTTTCTAAAAATTCATGTCACAATATGTTCTGAATCATTACGCTATAAATAGGTGAATATATAAAATGTCAAAGGAGAATTTTCCAAAGCCTCAACCACCGCAAGGAAAAATAAGTTGTTGCTAATCACTTTATGGCAAAAACCGTGAGAGAATTCAGTGCAAGAATGCAAAGAATTTAGGTTTTTCCCATCTACCGTTCATAACAGCATGAACAGATTCAGGGAGTCTGGTGAAGTCTCGGTGCATAAAGGCCAAGAGTAGAAACCGCTGCTCACTGCGTGTGACCATTGAACCCTCAGATGGTACTGTTCGTACCTAACAACATGGGCTTGGGAGTACTTTGGAAAATCATTGTCACAGTCAAGCTGCAACCTCAAGATATGTAACCTCTATGAAGCTCTATTATGCAGAGAGTAAGCCATGTATTAATTCTGCATTGACCTCTGGCGACTTCTCCTGACCCAAAATCATGTAAGATGGACTGAAAGACCGTGGAAATGTTTTGTGATCAGACAAGTCAATATTTCGACTTGGACTGTTTTTAGATTTTTTTGCGCAAAAGATGAAAACACCATCCAGACATTTACCAACAAAAAGTGGAAAATACAGCATCTGTAATCGTTCAGAGGTACATCAGTGCCTACTGCGGGAGTCATCTGCAGATATGTGAAGACAATATTAATGCAGAGGCCTTTATTTGTACTGTGGAGAGGCATTGGCTGCCGTCAAGACCTCTGTGTCTATTTTAGCAGGACGATGCCAGGCCTCATTCTGTATAAGTTAGAACAGAATGGCTTCTTAAACATACAGTGTGTGTGTGTGCACTTACCTGCAGTCCTGATCTATCTCCTATTGAAAACAAAGAGGACAGGATCATGAAGATGAGACTCAGACAATGGTGACCACAGTCTGTTGATCCAGAAGATAGATACTGAATGAAGCCCAAGGTGTAGAGTTACATATAAACACTGTTACATTTAAACTAAAACACTATTAAGGCACTAAGAGATTTTTTATTGGAAAAATCTAAGTTTCTTCCATCTCCTATAAATACAGACCTCTTAATACATAGCCCTTATTTGCTGCAGTGAAAAACACTGTGCAGGGGGATATTTAGGCATTTTGCTTGGATTGAGCAAAGCTCACTGGGACAGTTATGTACTCTTTAGAATTCCTCCTACTGCAGTTGCTGGCAGTCACAGCATCAATAAGAACAAGGGGGTGATGAGGTGATGTGTGTTGAATGATGAGCAGTTCCAGTTTTTTTTGTCCTCTTTATTTTCCTGTTACCATTTGATCTGGAACAGGTTCATCTTCTTTTTATCTGTCTGTTAGGACTTTGTGTCAGAGTTTTTCATGTGTTGTATTATTGCAGTTTACATATTCATTTGAGGCAATTGGCAGATGCTCTTTTGAAGAATAACTTTTAGGTATAATTGCGGAATCTTGCCCAAGGAAATTTATCCAAATAAAATAGTGTTCTTACCTAAGCAAAGACCTGAACCCCAGCCTAACAAATATGTATCGATCTGTAACCCAGTCTTGAGACTTTCCACTGCTTTGAATGTTGTGAATAGGTCACATCAATACATATCGATCATGGACGGTGTTCTTGATTTTAATTGGGGGTTTTACTTTTTTCAGCTGTTTGTAGTTGCCTTTAAAGTGTTCCCAGAAAAAAATTAATGTATATTGGAGAAACATTTTTAAGTTTTTTTAATAAAACTTAATGTAGCAAACCAATGCTATTTAATACAGATTCATTTACAGTGTACATTGATTTTGCACTGACATGTGATTGGTTCTCATTTCCGACAAAAGCTCTCTCATTCAACCAGGTTTAAAAATGCTACCTTTTCTCAGCTTGTGTGCATGAACTTTTAATAAAATTACAAACATTTTCCAAGCATTTTCACTCTGAATTATAAAAGCCTCTTAATAGTTCTTGACATAAGTGTACAATTTATGAAAAAGCTTTAATCAGGTCCAGCGACAGGGGGTCAAGCAATCATCATGCCCCACTAAACTTACTGTTTTATCCATGCTTCTCGAGTAGAAAGCAGTGAAAAAACCTGAAGAGAAATGAACATTGGGTTGGCATTTTTTTTCTCTTTATAAATTAGCAGACATCTAAAATCATCAGCAGGTGTGAGTTTGTGAGTGACTGGTTGAGTGTGTGATGTCCTGTGATAGACTGGCACACTGGCACATCATGCCTCGCACCAACGATTCCAGGTAGACGCCTGACACACTGCCTCCCTGATCAGGATGGAGTGGTTGTGAATGATGGATGAATTAAGAAATTAATTAATTCTGCATCACTAATGCCACTTTAACTTATCCAAAAAAAAAAGATTAGTTGAAGTTCCCTCACTTCATGGAATGCAGTTCTCAGAACTTGTGAAATTTCTAAAAGGAAAGAAATATTTTTGCTTATTTGGTTTTTGAGTCTATTCTGAATGTGTGGGGAAAAACAGCCCACTGTGGTATGAAGCCCCACCTGGATTGTGCTGTGGAGCAATGAAAGCTCTTTGTCAGGGCATCAGTTATTACTATGTGTAAGGTCCAGTCACCCAAAATTAGTACCATTAACTCACTAATATTTTTTGTGGCTGCCATCAAATCCTCATAAGAATGTGTGTGGTCAGTTCTGGGTATTATTAGGTGGGAAGGCTTAAGATAATCAAATATATATATATAGAGTAAGTGGTGCCTAATTTCTTAAATGAATAAACTACCCCTGGAGTACAGCCCTCCCAGAACAGTGGAGGCAACCTCTGCAGTAGACCTGGGAAAAACTCTCTTGATTCCAGCACTTGAAAGTTGAATGAGCAAGTTCCTACATACACAGAGTTTATGTGTATGGAGCTAAAGTGACCTCTTTTGGATTTACATTAGAATTGCATCACTCTACTCTTTTTAAGGCTGTTACACCACTGCTCCTTTTCCAAAGAATCTATACTTTATATATATTCAAACGTTCTTCAGGCAGCAGATATCACATTGCTGCTGATATAACACTTAAAATGTATATTAAGTATGTTTAATCATCATAGAAATCCATGGCAGAACAGAGATGTTTGTGAGCAGCTGCACATAAGCTTATGCTAATGCCAAATGTGGGCAAGAGGGGTTAAAATAAACCCCTCCTCCATCTTGGTTAGCCACAGTGGAACTTTAGTCTCTTTAGTGATGAAGCTTCAAACAAAACTTTGGGGATGAATTTGAATGTCATTTGGATGCTTCATTCATTCAGTCACTCATCTTGTGTAACTGCTTCATCCTGATGTAGTGTAATCATGCCACTATAGTCCTCAAATCAAATATTTGCATATAGATTCTAACATCTAGTATATATATATGTCTCAGAAGGACAAAATGTTCCCTCTGGGAAAACTCTCAAATCTCTATCCTTCATTTCAGAAGGAACACTGGATAAGTAGGCATCTACCTATATTAGTATGACTATGACTACTATCACTATGACTGGTTTTCACTACTCGTCATAATAAAAGCACATATAAAACAGTGAGTTTAGTGGTGCATGGTGATTGGCTGATGGGGCCTGAACCACTAAGTGTGAATCCCATTTTTTAATTTTACCCCTACCGCTTGTTTTCAAAGTGTTATCTTACCCCTTTGAACTGAGTTACCCATAGGTGCATTGGTTAAAAACCTCTGTGAAGCAGGACAACCGTTCATGTGTTCGATACGTCATCAGAACACAAAAAAAACAACAGCGCTTCTGCTGTCGGTCTGCGGCGATAACAGAGGAATGCTGCTAGATTTGAACATAGAAAAGTTTAGTACGTCATATTCCTTCAAAGGCGATTGACACACTTTAATTATCACCCACTCCTAACTTTTTTGTAACATGAAGCTGATTTCAGCTGCTTACTCCCTGAACTTCCTGTTCCACCTTAAATATTGCAGTAGCCACAGGAACTAGAAATTTACTTGCCAACTACTAATACATCAGCATAATACTAGTGATGTACTAGTGAAGTAAAGGGACATGATGCATTGAAACTACATTAAACTAAGATAATACAACGGCCATCCTAGTTTAAATATTGACAGTTGTGGCTTTATTTGGTTGCTTGTGCGGCCATCTTGCTGGTGATTCACATGGCATTCATAGCTCATTGTTTGAAATGTGCCTCTGAAAAATCTCCATTCCAAGGGGTATATAGCCTGTGCCTTGGCCCTACCCTTCTTTCCCAACAACAACTGAGACAATCTACCCTTAGGCAAAACAGAGGGATAGGGCTGAAGAGTAAAGTTAAGGGGTGAAATGAGATTCACCCTAAGTGATCCCCTGATGCTAGAAAACCATTCCTTTAAACTTTTAAGATTTGTTGTGTAATTATTACTACAATGCTAATATGTAGTAGTAAATAGAAAAAAAAGGATTTGAAGTGTGTGGCTCACAGAACAGCTTAAAAAGAGGGGTCAGTTAATGTCTTTATAACACTGCTATTTGGCTGAATGATGCAGTCAGGTGAAAGGTGCTGTTGTTCATATTCACAGCATGTAGTAAAGGAAAAGGTGGGAAAGCACCCGCTCTTATGCTAACATGCTAATCTCAGCAAGCTGTCGTACAGTGGTGGGATTCTCATTAGCACCCACTCAGTGGCATCAGGGCCGCCTGAGTAGGTGTTGCTCCAGCTGCACAATGCATAAAATTCGCAAGTTCTTCACCTTGAAAACTGTAATAGGTGTGAAAACCATCTTCAAAAGCTTGACAGTAGTCCTTAAAATATGCACAAACACCTTTTCAGGGGAACCGAAAAGATGTTTTCCTCACATTTACATGAGGACTCGCTCTGCATCACTTCAAGAATGGCAGAGAACAATACTATGGATTTTCTCCGAAATAGCATCGTTGGTGAAATCTGAGCTTGTTGCATCAGGAATGCTCGCAGAAGCACAAAGTGCCAGTGCCACGGCCTCTAGAGAGAAAATGAAGGCTTGTGTGGTGTGCAGATCTCAGTTGTTTTTCCAGCAGCACTGGCAGATCCTGCCTTATTTGTATTTACAACAGCAGGAGGGCGGAAAGGGACTCATTAGGTTGGAGAGCGAGGCACTGCTGCTGTCTCCAGGTGGCAGATTGCTGCCATCAATACATCTACTGAGGCAAAAGTAAGCTGGGCGTTATGGAGAGGCACCTTAGACTGGAGAGAGCAATGATTTCTGACTGGGTTTATGTGTGTTTACATGTAATTGTTTATATAGGTTCCCGCAGCGATAAAAGTAATGCTGTGAAATCACTTACATTAATATTTTTAGGTTTATTTGTCAGTGACCTAATGTATTTGAGGCATTAATTCAAGTTTAACCATCTCTAGGAAGATATCTGTCATCTTAATGCATTTTTACTTCATAGATTTATCACACTACAAATGATTAGGTTTGTACATTTTTAAGGGCTTAAATCTTGAAATGAAAATGATCCTATCAGGGCTTTTTTCCTGTGATATCTATGAGGTAGGAACAGCAAAGCGAGCGCTACTCTGTAAAGCTTCATCCTGATTAGGGTAGTGGGTGGTCTGGAGCCTATGCAGAATCCTGGGTGCAAGGCAGCAACAACCACTGCAAAGGGTCCCAGAGTCAGGGCACCCCAGGACCCTGAGGCTGTGTGGCATCTACGACCCTGATGTGCCACTTTTGCCATCTCAGCTCCCAGATTTCACAGCAAAATACTATAACATGCTGTAATTTAAGTAAACAGAATGTTATTGTGGAAAATACACAGCAATCTACTGTAAAATTACAGAAGCTGTTTACAGTGTAACCTCAAAAAATGTTAAAATAACCTTAAACAACTAAAACTAATCTAAAATAAAAACAATTTGTTGCCTATGTAGTCAGCTCTCCAGGGGAATGGAGAGAGGTTATTTCATATTTTATGAAGGACCACACAACATTATCATAGCCTTAATCCATTTACTGTCTCCTGACAGTACTCAGACGTCAGTGTTTTTGAAGATGTTGCGATCGCTGGTGGCACATGACACAGCACTCGTCTCTCTTCACCTTTCATCCTAGAACAGCTCTGATGAGACGAAGCAAGAGCAAGCGAGAGGAATTCTGTTCTTTAAAAACTCGCCGCAGGCTACTGTCTCCTGCTCCAACACATTTTCATGAAGTGCTGCTCATCTGTCTTGGAAATTAGCGTCCAGGACACTTTACACGGAAACACCACTCATTTGTTACCAGCTGTGCATATTAAAGGACTTATATCACCCCATTTTTAATTTTATGGTTTTTATCAAACTGTTGCCTCAATTTAGTCACTGCCAATTCCACCTGTTGGTTACAACTCCACCAATCACAGTGCATTCAGTGGTATCACAGGAGGGTCCAGATTATCCACCATATTCTTTTATTTGAAATAAACATCCACTTAAATATAGTATGTTTGTTTGTGTAGTTTTATGTATCATTCATTCTTTCGTTGTCTGTAACCACTTAATCTTGAGTTGCAAGTCAGGAACACAACCTGGACAGTGAACTGGTGCGTCCTCATTATTTAAGGTGGATCAAGATCAAAATCCAGGTATCTGTATACTTGGTATTTGTGTTCTTGAAAACTGGACTGTGACCTGGGCAGTGCATCACAACAGAACACTTATAGAGGAAAAGCCAGAGTGTGTATTAATAACCCATGTTCGGATTGGATTTTTTAAACAAACTGTTACGCTTGAAATCCCAATGATGGAAAAAGTATTGAGTGGATCCTTGGAATTCTGTTGCTTCCCGACAGCCAAGAAAATCACAATGTTTATTCAGTTTCCCACCATCCTCTGTGCCATTAGCTCTGTTACAGACTGTCTGCAATAACAACAATTTGCATCAATTCAGCATGAATGAGGGGGCTAAATGGCTGGAGCATTTTGGGGGGCATATTTTCAGGGGGAAAACAGTAATCTGAATGTAAATTAAATTTTAAACAGTTTACAGCATATTGGAGACACTCATATCCTGACAGAGACAGTGTAATCAGGTTTAAGAGGAAAGCAAACATAATTTTAAGAGTTTTTCCCCTGGAGGCAATCGAAATTACTTGATTTACTGCCTGAAAACGGGCCTTGAATCTTCATCTCCAGCTTTCAAGGCTTTAACTACATCCACTGTGCTGCCTAATCGTTATGAACTTGTAAGCTATAAGCACTGAGCAACTTATAAGCAACAAGCCTGTTATAATTTTTGTCTTTCTCTTTCTTTCTTGTTTTCTTTCTTTCTTTTTTCTTTTCTTTTTGTCTGTTTTTCTTTCTTATTTAATAATACACCTTTGTTTTAATAAGCTACACTCTATGGCCAAAGGTTTTGGACACTCCTAATGAGGCGCATCCATTGCTGACACATGGGTACATTCACCATAGAAGAACATTGACCTCTAGAATAACTTCTGAAATGGCCAAACCATGCCCAGTGCCATGTGTGGGCTAACGGGAAAAGTCAGGCAGCCACGAGGCATTAAAAATGGGCTATTTTTGCAGTACACTCTTCAAAAACTCATAACATATGAATCTAAGTTGGCAAAAGTAAGAGCAACCTGTGGGAGGAATGCTAGTGCCACAGGTAGTGTCACTGCCTTATAGGTACAGGGTCCTTCAGTCCCTGGTCTGTGAGGAATTTGGTATGTTTACACTGTGTCTGCAAGGGTTTCCAAGGGGCTCTGCTCACAATCCAAAAACATGAATCTGATAGTTCATTGGCTGTGTGAAACTGTCTACAGGTGAGTGATTAGGGTGAGGGTGTGATTGGCTGGCACTCTTCCCAGTGTGTGTTACTGCTTTTGTGTAATTAGATTTAAATGGATGCTCTTTTGAATAGAAAGTGTTGCCCAGTTCAGTTTTGGAATATAACAACAACTTATATTGTTGTTTCATTTGGGTGAACACAAACATTCTCACCTGCCTTAATCATCAGTGGCCACTGAAAACTCCCAATAGGATTATTTCTGTGGTATCCGCCAAATAACAAAGGTCAACACATAAATATGATATGTGAATATCTAGAGTTTTCCCCAACTGAAATTTTCGCCTTGCAACACTTACTGCGAAAGTTGAGCTAATTATCATTGCTAACAGCCTTGCTTTAATTATTTGAAAGTTAATGGATTTTAAATAACCCTGTCTGTTGAATATTTAATTTGGAACTGGAATTTCTATTAGCATAGGAGATGGGGAAAAATTGGTTTAAGGAAACCTTCCATGCTTTTTCTGCTCACATCACGGGGCATAAATCAGAATTCAGCTGAAACACTGAGGCGATTGTGCTCGCTAACTCGTCGTGTGCCTGCAGAAAGCTAAGCATTTTGTTCTCAGATTCTGAGCCAAACCCCTCCAAAATGTTAAAAAGTATAGAAAATATTTTATAAGTCAGTGATGTGTCCTGGTCATGCAATTCTGGTATTTATCTTTGTTCCAAGGGGTATTCTATCCATCCATCCATTATCTGTAACCGCTTATACAATTCAGGGTCACGGTGAGTCCAGAGCCTACCTGGAATCACTGGGCGCAAGTTGGGAATACACCCTGGAGGGGGCGCCGGTCCTTTACAGGGCAACACACACACATATTCACTCACACGGTCACTTTTGAGTCGCCAATCCACCTACCAACGTGTGTTTTTGGACTGTGGGAGGAAACCGGAGCACCCGGAGGAAACCCACGCGAACACGGGGAGAACACACCAACTCCTCACAGACAGTCACCTGGAGCGGGAATCGAACCCACAACCTCCAGGTCCCTGGAGATGTGTGACTGCGACACTACCTGCTGAGCCACCGTGCCGCCCCAGGGGTATTCTAACTAGAGTTAAATATTATGTCTGTTGTCTAATGTGGTATTGTGTAGCGCTATGTTGTATCCCTCGCCCTCAGAGGTCTGACGAAATTCATAATTTTTTATTTCTCTCATATAGTCTTTCTATAATATTCAGCAAGGATCATGTAACTACACTGGGAGTCCCTGTGGTGTCCACCAGTCCTAACTTAAAGTCTTCTCCCTGAGCCAGGCTGTAGGCTAACAAGTACAACCAGGCTAGCTTTAGTAGATCTCTCAGGTTGGTTGCCATTCTTTATCAAGCTAAAAATGGACACTATTTTAGTTATTTGATGGCATTTACCCACATAAACATTAGTGAGGTGCTGGTACTGGTACTAGTGATGCCACTTTAGTTTGTCCAAAAGGCATTGGCTTGCAGTCCAGCACTCAACACTTCCACTGTTCCATGGCTCAATACTGTTTGTTTTATACCCAGTGGCTGACATCTGGTATTGTGTATGGTTACTTTAGACTTTTTTCAGATTGGCCCATTTCATTGCAAATGCTTTTCTATGGAAATTATGCAAGCAGTTTGTCCACAATGAAACATCTGTGTTCACACTGAATGCAGCTAAATTAAGTAATTACAAGATGTGGATATACTGTATATTGTATTTAGCTTTCTAGCATTAATCCTAGCTGTCATTATGTCATTGGTTATTGCTAGCTCAGGAAGAAACAAAGAGATTCCAAAAATGAATAAGCAATTGAATAATTGTCAGCTTGGAAGAAATAAATGGATTTATTGAATAAATTATTTAATGAAGAGAGACAGCTAGCTAGCTATTTAGCTTGATACTTACATACATACATTTATACATAAATACATATAGTCGACCCCCAAAAAACCCACTCAAATTTTCCAAAAGATTTATTTCTAAGCTTCAGCTACCTTCAGCATGTATCATCAGAAGAAATGTTATCTTTTTTTCTTAAAGTGAAACATCTCACTGCAGAGACCAATGCAGATGCATGTGAGTTACCAAGGTTACTACAGAGGTAACAACCTTTTTTTTTTTTTTTTTGTTAGTCATTTTTGGCTGGAGTGTCCCTTTCCCTTTAAGTGATGCTAGGTCCTATTGTTTACCAGACAGCTTTATTATTTTTTGTGTTGTAATTAAACAGGAAGATCATCACAAATCTGAATGGATTTCTACACAGGATGTAATTAAGGAGGAGAGATAATAAGGCTGACTTCAGACAGCAGGGTACACACATAAACACACACACACACACACACATTAAAAATACAGCTCTTTAGAGCCAATTGAACAAGCTTTTCTGCCTTCAGCTAGAATTATATATACAAAAATATACATTAAATACAGGTCTCAGGGGATTTGAAGCTTAGGGCCACAGAACATAAATCAACAGAACGCAAGGCAGTTGTGTTTCTTTTGCATTGACATTACAGCAGCTCTGAGTGCTTGCTTCGGTAGCTTCGGTTGTGTATAATTCAATTATGGTGCACGGAATGCAGATTTTTTATGGAAATGCAGCAGTGGAGTTGTGTGTGCTGAGAATAGAGAGCAGAATATTACAAAAATGACACAAATTAACAAAGTTAAGTCATCTTAAACATGCAGAATTAAAAACATGTCTCCAAACATTATAACTTCACAAGAGAAGGAAAAAAACTTCTTAACTTCAAGTGGAAGTCAGTGTAAGAAGATTTTATTGTAAGTCATTTTGGAGCATTTCTATTGGTCCATTCATCATTCTATTTTTCACAGAATGTGAAGCAGAGCTGCTGTATTAGATGATGCCATAAACTAAAAATCCATAAAAAATGGAGATATATGTTTTTCGTTGGACAGTGACAATATACAAATTGTCTTTCCAGAATAGTTTCCAGAATGCAAAGAATTTAGTGATGCTGGAGTTGTCCGCTGTTAGACACACCCCCTTGGCTTCTCCACCTTGTAAATGTGAAGTCAGAAACAGTTGCTCAGCTGCTGCTGCACAGTTTGTGTTGATGTAGTACTTCATCGGTAGACAGAGGACACTGGTGGCTGGATATATTATTTAGTTTTAGAATAGAATATTTAGGAATTTTCTCAGTGACACTGAGGCCTTTAAAAAACTCTAGCAGCACTGCTGTGTCTGATCCACTACTATCAACACAACAAACACTAACACACCACCACCATGTCAGTGTCACTGCAGGGCTGAGTATGATCCACCACCCAAATCGTAGCTGCTCTGTGGGGCCTGACCATTGAAGAACAGGGTTAAATAGGGATAAGAATGTATGCAGAGGAACAGGTGGACTACATACTGTAATTGTAGAACTACAAAATGCTCCTGTATGATAAAATGGTGTAATAAAGTGAGTGTAGACACAAGGTGTTAATAATCCAGGGATATCACTGAGTGTATACTACTATGATTAGCTTTAAGGTGTTTTCACAGATGGAGAGAGCAGTTGGTGTTAGCAGCTGTTAATGGCTGTTTGGATTAATTGTGCTATATTTAGTTGTGATCTTTTGCTTGTGTTTGTGCCCGTTTCCTCTCTTTGTTTTTATCCATTGTCATGCCCCACCTCTAGCGTTAGCCTGGAGAATAGGTCTCAGTCAGTCATTAAATCTTCACAGATTGGAAGCCTGCTGCCTGCGTCAGTATGTTCTTAAAAAAACATGACAAAATATTTTTTTCCATTCAATTTTTTAGAAGTGTATTTTAAGGTGTTTTTTTTCTTTGTGCAGGAGTAGACAGAATGTCAGGCCTCCGTTGTGCAGCCCTGGGCATGTTTGACACCCAGCACATGTTTGGAGTCCAGCCGTGTGGAGCCGAACAGGTCAGTCTGGGTGTCCAGAGAGATGAGAGAAACTTTCTGATTCACAGTCTGACAGCCTCCTGCTTTTAGAAGGACATTTGACCTGAGGTTTATCTCTACTGATTTTTTTTTTTTTTTTTCATTTTTTTGAAGTGGATGAACACAAACTCCTTTCTTTTCACACGTAAAAATACACAAACACATGCTCACACACACACTATGGTCAACACAGTCTGTCTAAAATTGATTCTAAAAGGAAAGGCATGAATAGGGAGTCCATTTCATTTATCATGCTGTAATAACCTTTATACCTCTGGGAAGGCTTTAGACTCAATGCTGGAACATTACAATAAGGATTTGATGGCAGTCCGCCAGGTGAACATTAGCGAGGTCAGGTATTGATGTTTCATAATTAGTGCTGGATCACAAATGCCACTTCGGCTTATCCTAAAGTTATTGGATGGCGCTGTAAATAATTCCCGAGTACCCTTTGCACTTATCATGGCAAACGTAAAGGGTAACTACACCTCTTAAGTTTCAGCGCTGTTGAAGAAGTACTGTAGAGGGGTGCAGACCTGCTTCATTTGCTTCTAGCAGATTTGCTTCTGCTTCTAGCAGAATTGCAGCTAATGGGTGCTACAGAGATGGAAGTTAGCATTTAGTTACTCTTTGAGGTCTAGAACAACCCTTAATTATTGTCCAATTAAATAGCAAGTAGTTCTACAATTACAGACCATCTGCTGCTAAGCATATTTTGTTAGCCCTCTTACACAAAAGAACAAGTATTATTTGAGTGATGGATCATTGTCAACACTGCAGTGACAGTGATGTGTTACTTAGCGTGGCCAGTGAGTTAGCAGTGTTTAACAGCAGTGGTTATCCACCAACACAACACACACTAACACAAAACCATCACTTCACTGTCACTGAGTGAATAATCCACCACCTGCTCTGTGGTGGTTCTGGTTCATGGTTATTGAAGAATAGGGTGAAAGTGGAGTAGAAAAGTATACAGAGGAAAAGATGGAATACATTCTGTAATTGTAGAACTGCAAAGTTTACCTATATAGTCAGTGGAGCTGGTAAAATGGAAAGTGGTAAAATGTGGAGAGAGAGAGAGAGAGAGAGAGAGAGAGAGAGATGCCATTTTTAATT
Organism: Hoplias malabaricus; assembly: GCF_029633855.1. Lineage (NCBI taxonomy): Eukaryota > Metazoa > Chordata > Actinopteri > Characiformes > Erythrinidae > Hoplias > Hoplias malabaricus. The sequence goes on along the minus strand of NC_089815.1, from coordinate 7,531,518 downwards.
GAGATAAATCACTAAAAATATATCACTCTGCTGCCCTCTTGCGGATGCATTAATAACACTAATGTTTCTGGCTGTGTCTAAATCGACACACTACAGCTCTACAGCCTTTAACAGTCAATGCAAATATTAGTGCATTTTGATATGCCTCAGTTGAAGCTCAGCTATTTATTTTATTTTTATATTTATTTTATATATTTTTGGACTGACCAGTGGATTACTTGCATCCTCTGTCCCATGAAGCTTGTATTAAACTAAAATTGTGCTCTGCATTCCTGGTGCCAGTCCTAAGCTCAGGTGAAATGAGAGGGGTGCGTCAGGGAGGGCATCCAAGGCAACTGCACCAAGTTGTTGTACTGGGTTGGCAGGTGCTCCACTTGTGGGTGTTTATAGGCCAGTACAACATAAACACAGACATATTTCATATGTCTTTACATTTACATCTTCTATGCATATTCATTTGGAGTTGAGTTACTGTGTGATTGGCCAAAGAAAACAAAATCACTTTTGTAATTCTCTCTCTGTGTATTAAGAGTACGGTTCATAACAAAATAGAGTAAATTCTGCAATGGCTATCATTTGAAATATCACTTATATAGTGCCCTCCATAATTACTAGCATTAATTATTTCAAAATCTGCTATGAAAACAAGGGAACAATTGACTACTTTACAGTTTATGCAATAATTCTAGCTGACATTACATTTAATAATAAGACAACATTATAATTATATAGTGCTTTTCAAGACACTTAGAGTAGTAAACTTATAAAAGAGAACAACAAATATGCTTCTTACAAATGTATTAGACTGTATTTCCACCAATGCTTTCAAGAAAACTGTGTTCACAGTTGCCTTCTTCATGTTCAGTGTCGTCACCACTAAAGTCAAAAAGTGTCCAAATGACAGACATGTTTTCTTTTGTACAAGCTGCTCTTTTGGGCTCTGTGTTTAGGTTCTCCTTTATGTTGCATCCATGTTGCAGATTTCTGTGAATTGGGCAGAATCACAGCACTACATGTGCCATAGAGTGGTTTTAAGGGAACAGTACATGACCACACAGTTGGGGGCATGTTAACAGAATTAACAACAAAAGAATATACAGAATCCTGTGAAGAGCTGGCGCCCCCTCCAGGGTGTGTTCCTGCCTTGCGCCGAAAGATTCCGGGTAGGCTCCGGACCCACCGCGACCCTGAACTGGATAAGTGGTTACAGACAATGAATGAGTGAATGAATGAATATACAGAATTAAAAGAGAAGTCAGTTAGGTGCTGATGTCGATTACTCAATGTTGATTAGAAGTTCTGAATGTCAATCCATTGTCAATTAATTGCCCAGCCCCATATTCAACTTACCTCAGCTCTGAAAAACCCCACAGGTGTTTCTGTCCATATTCCCACAGTGAAAACACAACTCAACTCTGCTTCTTATAGGATGTGAATTTGTTAAGGAACTGTTACTGAGAAAAGAAAATTTGTGAATTGAATTAAGAAATTGCTGATGTTCTCTGCAGGTTCTCTCGCCATGGGTTTCCTCCGGGTGCTCGTTTCCTCCCATAGTCCAAAAATACACGTTGGTAGGGGTATTGGCTACTCAAAATTGGCCCTAGGTATGAGTGTGTGAGTGAATGTGTGATTGTGTCTGGCCCTGCGGAGGACTGGCACCTCATCCAGAGTGTGTTCCCTCCTTGTGCCCAGTGATGGTTTATGAATTCTGATCCAAATAAAAATGAAAGCATCTGTAGTTTAGATTTGTAAAATATGTACTTGTACTGAATTAACTGTAGGTATACACGCAGCATATGCCCATACACTCAGGCCTTAATATGATCCAGTGTAATCTATTTTATCACAGCCCATGCATTATTAATCTGCTGCAAAGAATCACTAAAATGTGTGGGAGGCTGTTTCTCACATGAGCTTTTCGAATTCCTGCTGATAAAAATAGTGCATTCCTGCTGATATTAAAAGAACATACCATGCCCAACTCTTACTAAAAAGGTTAAATATAGATATATTTTCTATATATCCAGCTCATTGTTCCAAATTTAGAGGAAAATATTTGTGATTTTCCTGTGGCGTAGCTGTCATAGCAGCGTGGGGGTGACCCCCAGTTAATGGTTTGTAAGCAATTCTTCACCTTAATCCCTGCCAAGTTCCTGTGCACACTGCTGCAGCGACATACCATTAGTGGGATGACAAGCATTGTACTCGCATGAGCTAATGAGAACAACTTGGTCGGGTAGACCCCACGTGTGCTGCAGACCGCGATGCAGAATGAATCTCAATTGCAAGGACAGCTATGGGTGCGAGGACAGAGCTGTTTACATGAGAAATTTGAATTCCATGCCAAAGCTGTTGAGCTCAATGTGTGGTCAATGTTGTGTTTAGACTCACTGAAAATGTCTCAAGGATAAATGCAACTCTATCACATTTTAATCTCCTGAAACTCCTCTCTCAACTCGGCCGACAATTGACTTTTCAAAGTCAGGAAATTAAAGATATAATAGAAGTTAAGCACATTTCTTCAGTGTTATCACGCGCCCAGTTGGTTGCGTTTTCTGCTCCCAAACTCACCCAGACACATAAATTGATGTCAAAGTCAGGGCTCCGGAGCAGTCAGTCCACCGCTGTGAGAATACCAGCAGCTTCTTTGTCTGATTTGTACATTTTATTTTTCATCTATTTCTTTTGAAGCACAAAGGTAAAAAATGATTTTGAGAATATTGTACCTTCAAAGATCAACATTTTAAGTGCTGTTTATCTGACAGGGACAGGTTGGTTCTGGCTACCAGCTCTTACATAGTTGTTAGGAGTGCTATTTTCGGAAACTTTTTTTCCCCCTTCTTATTTCCATCTGACTTTGGCCTTTCTTATGCAAGCGGATTATGATATAAGCGGTGTCCTCTGATATCTCCCAAAAAATAGTATCCTGTAAGTAATGGCCATGTAGACAGAATGAAAATAAAATAAAATAAAAGTGGGCTTTGTTTTTAGGAGTGTACTGATCTATTATTCAGGCCTGGGCCTAAACCTGGCCATACATAAAGAAATGCAATGAAGACCCCAGCCATAACGTCATGCTGACCACACATGAAATAAGCTGCTATTATTACTGGACACAAGGCATCCAGTGACTCCATAACGACCTACCACAATTCTACATGACACACATCACACAAATCAACCTTTGCCCTTTGAAAGAGATCCTGAGCATTGTCTGAACACTTCAGGTCTATGCGCCATGGCATGTGGTCTCGGGTGGAGTCCTCTCAACTTCAATATGCTAGCTTTAACTTGCTGATTTAGGAGATACCTGACAAAAGTTAATGGGTAGAAAGGGAATATGCACTATTGTGAAACTAGAGAGCCACGCCATGGCCTCCCAACCCAATATAGAAGACTTTCATTACTACAGGAGAGATTTGTTGCTCCGCACATCATTTTGAATTCTTTCTGGGACTTACTACTTGTGTCATGACATAGTCATTCCTCTGCCACATTTAGAAAACTTCTCTCATGGTTACCCAATGTGCCCCATGAGAGTATGACAAGGTTGTCCACTTCTCATAGATCATCATAGATCATGAAAGCATCAGGTAGGCCTTGTTTTGCTTTGTGGTGTTGAGCAAAGAGTACAGAGACTGTGTGTTTTTTTCTCTCTCTTGGTTTGACCTGGATAACTGCAGTAATATCAAATATCAAGTATGGGAATGGTATTAAACAATTGGTAATAACTCTCCAACCTGTCATTGTGTGCCTTATGGTATCATAAACAAATCAAGAGGGAGCTTTCCTCAGAAAGGCTTCATCCAGTGTGGTTTTTGATGTTTGGTGGATTTTAATTTGTCGTTGTGTCTGGGAAAACCAACAGGGGAGAAATATATTTTTACAGAAAAGCATAGTCCTGACCACACGCTGTTGGCAATCACTGTTGTGGGAAGCTTCTAATTGTGCTTTGCATCTTCTCTGACTTATCAGCTTCTCCTAAATGTGGCCTCCTTTCCATCTTGTGCCCCCAACTATCTTTCACATTGTAAATAAATCTTTTTTGAATTTACAGAGGCTAGTGCATAAAAGCGCATGCATTTACTTTGGCAAACATCATAGCTGTCCATATATGACATAAGTTCACCAGTAAGAGGTCTTGGAAGAGGTGTTGAAAACAGAAGTGGTGGGGTAGGAGGTCAGTAGAGGTGTCGTCATATACATGCCTGTCCCCATCAAAGCAAGGGGTGACATCACCATCAATAATCGGAATTGCTCATCAATGACCAAGGGGAGGGGACTCGAGCATAAAAAGAGAGGGACAGCAGTGGCCAATGCAAAAACGAATGGTGACCAACGTATGGAGCATATATCACGACTGCAAACTAGCCACAGTTTTGTAAGTGAATTAATTTTAAAACCAGTTTTGTCTAAGATTTTTAATGAATTATCGTTTTAAGCAATGTTCTTAATGTTACAGCTAACACAGTGTTCTCAGTACGTGCTATGGACAGAAGAGTTTTAGTCGTTTTGCTCTGGAGCCTGAGCAGTCTGCTACATTTGGAGGGATTCCCAATCAGGTAAGGGACAAAGAGACTGTATTGCTTTGTGTCATATTAGTGAGGTTTGGTGAGCTCTTTGTAACTGCTTTATTCTTTGGTTATGTTACTGTGAGCCTGACCATCGCTTATCCTCCCACAGCAAGAGGTCAATCAGTGAAGTCCAGCTGATGCATAATGTTGGAGAACATAAGCAAGTGCTAGAAAGACAGGACTGGCTGCAGGTGAAGCTGAAATCCATCTTGATCCCCTCCATCAATGAGTCCCAAAAAGGGCAAAAAGGAAAAATGAGGACTGTTTTTCCAGATATTTTAACGGCTGGAAAAGTCCAATCAGGATCTTGAGCCAACACCAGGACATGTTCGTGTTTGGTCTTACTTATAAAAAAGTGAACTTTTTAAAAGCATTTTCACTCTAAATGGTTAATGTCAACACAAAGAGGCAACATGTAGCTCACAGTCTCTGTGTAGGCATTAACAATAAGTCTTTGTTGATAAAGTGCACTTATCTGCAGTTGTTTTATTTATTTTATGTGTTAATTTATTTCACTGACTGTTTCTGATATATTTATTGAAAGACATGTATATGTAAAGCTACAAATGGAGAGATGTGAAGGACAAGGCTTCTGCTTTACATCTTCATATGGGAGCACATTTAAAGACACCTACAGGAAAAAAATCTAGTTTTATTTATTTAATATTTATTTATTTAATATTTTGTACCTTGTAACATGTTCCTCACATATTTTTTATATGTTAAAAGATGCATGACTCACAAAGTAAGTAGCCAGTGTCATGGGCATTTCCATTTTGAAGCTGCAGTGCACTAAAGACAGTCTCAGGGTTTCTATCTCATAAACTTAAGAAACCAATACCGTCAACTCAGGGTACTGGGCTTTTGAGTTGCAGGAAAGGGGTAAGTGAAGAAATGTTCTTACATACTGTAGAGTTAAGTTTAAGTCACTTCTAAGGAATGTGGGGATTTTTGCCTTGTAAATAACTTCAAAATATGTAATTTCAATGAACAGGGATGAGTTTAATGGGGTTTTATTGACGTGGGTGTCTTTAAATGCTTTCATTCTCAATCTGTTTAACATTATTGTTGTAACCTACTCTAAGTGGGAAAATAATTGTAAAAAATGTTGTTTTATCTATTTATTCTTTTTTATTATTTGAACAATTCAAGAAACTGAATATGTTCTGGTTATTTACATGAGAGATTATGTGGTGAGTGAGTGAGTGAGTCAGCAGGATTTCTCAATCAGTCAAGCATACAGGAAGAGGAGAAATATGAGAGAGTCCTCGCTTTTGGCTTAAGATAAATGGATTAGTAAAACCCAGCAACAGCCATGACGTTTACTGGTTATTAAATAAAGAAAAAATTGTACCAGTGAGAAACAACAGATTCCCTAAGAGGCAAGCTAGTAGTAATATGTCACTTGCGAACGAATCGGACCTTTTAGGTGAACTTTGGGAGTCGACTCTTTAAAAAATATAAAATCCTGTACACATGCTAGAAATACACCCAGTAATGTCTGACTTAAGATTAAGTGCCAAACCTTGCATTTTTAGATATTTGATTCTCAACTGTGTTGCCTAATGTTATTTAATATTTGAACAAGTGTTCCACACAGTCTCGAACATGCAAATTTAGACAGGAAGGTTTCTTAAATCATAAACCAACATGTATATCTAATTCTGTGAAAAAGCAGGGTGGGTCCTTACATCAGGCAAGCAGTGTAGGGATAAACAGAGGCGGGAAATAACTGCATAATTCATAGATCCGCGACTGAATGAAGGTGAAGTTATATAAACCACTTTTAATGCATTAGACAAATTTTGTTTAGAATCCACATCTAAAATAGTAATGATGTAAATATGTAACTAACCGTGATATAACTGGCCTGAGGGAACTATAAAATACACACCTGGCTTTGCTACTGAATGCAGAGCTTATTATGATTCCAACGAACCGACTCTTGTTGGGGAGCCGATTTTACTGACTCAACTGGTGTGACTCGCTGGAATTAACCGAAATGCCCATCATTCACTGAATTATACGTTATCTTTTCTCGCGAGACTGTTCAGTTAGCCACTGTTTCTCTTATTTAGGTTCTCGCGAGATTTCCCTCTGTTATTCTCCGTGCTGAGTTGTGTCAGCAGCGGCTTTGAGCGCAGGACCGAGTTCGTTTTTTGGAAAATGCCGAGGCATCTCTGGAATTTCGCTTAATTTCTGTCCGTCGGAACAGCACCCATTCAGATCACAGGGCTTATGACCGCGTAGAGGTAAGAAACGGCGATGTATTCGTTGTTTTCGCACTGTGATTTTGAGCTGTCCGCTTTCCTTCTTCAGTCGAATTCCTTTTAGACCTGAGGCTGAATGTACCATTTTAATTCCCGTTTCGTATTCAGTCGCTTATTCGGCTTTCTATAGGTCGCCAAATTGTAACCGCTTTAAAGTAGAACAGAACAAAGTAGTAAATAGTGGGGGGATAAGAAACCAACTTAGGTGTCGTTCAAATCTGTGTTTGCGATGCTAACCTGCTAATGGCCACGGTAACGCTGACGAGCCCAGTGACTAGAACCACCCAGTCCGCAGCCCGTCGACTCAACTTCAGCTGAGGTTCTGGAGAAATTCTAAAGAGGTTGGAAGGGGTCAGCTATTCTGTCGGTAGACCATTAGGAAACATAACGTTTAGTTTCAGGTCTCTGACTGAAAAACGCCCGTGTCTAAGCAGACACGACTTTAAAAGGCCAGTAACACGAAAAAATATTTTTCCTTTCATTTAGTAAAGACATTTGGTGGGTGCTGGGTGCACACGCAGAAGATGAACCTACATTTCACTCTACGGGTGAATACAGGCCCGTTTTTAGAAAAGAAACTATTATATATGTCTTAAATGTGCTGGCTATTTTATGTCACAAACCCCCAACCCCATGAATATTCAGGTAATATAGATACGTTGCTTATTAATTAAGCGTGAATGGACGGGGCTAATTTGATGTAGACTGAATGTGTTGTATGTGTGTATATAGATACACGCGCGCGGGCACACGCACTAACAAGTCAAACCGCTTTTTGAATGATGCATAGTGCAACAGCCTATCAGATCCGAGAAAATTAACTCTTAAAAGCACAGTAACAAAAAAAAACAGTTACGTTCTTGGGACAATGTGCAGTTCTTACATGCTCATGTTCTTGTTGAAAACATGTTAAAGCACTCTAAGTAGATCTATAATTAGAGCAAAAAGAAAAGACACATTATATCAATTGGTCCTTTACATTTTCACAGCTTAGTAATGCCAGGTGTGCTTTAACTGAAGGTGCTTACAGTTTTTAAGGTTTTGTTGTTTAGGGAGACATTATTTAACTGGGTATTATCAACTGAACTTGTGGCACACTTATGTGAGACATGTCTCATTATTTTCTGGAGTTCTTGAAGCTTTAGCTTACATGGTCAACACTGGCTCTGGCCTTGTCTAAATGTGTCATTCTATCTATTTATCTGTCTGTCTATTTATCTGCCTGTCTGTCTACCTACTTAATATTTATTGCTGATGGCGATGATTCTGCTAGAACCTTAATGATTGCTCCACAATGGGGGGACTTAACATTTATTTCATAACATTTGAAACCTGACTAAACAGAGCAAAAAGGACACCAGAATAATCCAGTTGGGTGTGTTTGGAGTGTGTGTTGACATCACGTCCACTGTCACATGACCTACAGGAAGGGACTGTGCTTTAATTTGTCTTGATTGTTTCATTTATAGAGTAAATGACCGAATTGTTTTAAAGACCAATGTTTTTCTGCTTTGTTCTCTGCTGAATAATGAACTGTGTTCATGCTTTGAAATCTTATGTTTATTAACTCAACATCCTGGATTCAAAGGTCACTTTAAAGGATGTGATTGTTTTTAAACTACATTCACTCAGATATATTAATTGCAGTTAGAACAAGATTTTACTGTTTTGCCTCTTCCTGCCCATAACCCAGAAGTCACTATTTGCAGTTGTGTGCATGCTGCATTATCCAGTGTTTGAATTATTACATTTCCTGTCAAAAACATTGTTTTTTGAGTTGTAAACTCTAACAGCCCCTTTGTTGTGGGCTGTGTTATCACACTGCAGCTTTTTTTTTTATCACACTTTTCAGATTTCAGCTAAAAAGAAAAAAAAACACCAGTAGTTTCTCATTTGATCGTCTTTATTCACTGCTCTGCATTTGTTTTGCCATGTACACTGTGGACAAGGGGTGGGCTTTTCTCTTCATTTTTGTCTATTTTTTGCAGGGTGGTCTAGATGGAAAACTATCTGTGGAATTTCCTGGTTTTCAATGGCCAAAGTAGGGCTGTTTATAGTGTATCAGGAAATTGAAGGGGCTGTGATGTTGCTAGAATATTTAACACGGAGGCCGAGAATGTGTGTTATGTTTAACCTTTTGTTCTGCTGTTGAATGTTACTGTTTACCTCTGCCACCTTTGACTCATGCTGGAGCCAGGGCAGTTAAATCAAAATTTCCATGTGTTACAAAAAATGGTTTCAACCTGTTCTTATCATGGTTTATGTCTTTGACCAAATTTTTAAAATGTAAAGTTATATCTGAAGTTAATTTTACAATTTATGTTTACAATTTAACAATTAAGGCCTAAGAACAGAGTTATGGTTTGTATTGCCCTAATTGAGAATAGTCTGGCGACTGCTGACCAGAACAGTCTGAGAGAGGAGCTAGGAGGCGATGAATCTGGATTGAATCTGAGATATTGATAAGATGACATTTACAAAATATAATGCAGTGGTCGAGGCAGGTTTGTGCTGATTGATATACCGTGGAATTAGTGTAATTTGTCCTTTTTTGGGATCTCAATAAGGGATTAAAGCATTTAATGTGATTTTAAAAATATGTAGCAGCTGTGTATAAAGCGTGCCATTGTAAAAATGGATGAAGTTTAAGCCTGGAGTAAAATTACCTTCTGGTTTAAGAGCATGAACTAGATTAGAATGTTCTGTGTTCCTGGAACATGGCAATCTTGTGCAGCTTGAATTGTCAGTTCATACTGATATACGTTTACATCAATGCAGGGATTTCCATATGACATTTGTACAAAGAAGGCCTATTTGAGACAACGGAAAAACAGCCTTTTGAGTAAGACCCATCTGCCAGCTATTTGTCCTGAATATCTGCTGCTTCATCTTTTGAAATATAGGTTCATTCAGTGGTTGTGTGTTATTCATTCATTCATTCATTCTTCTCAGGCTTTTGTTTTGTTTTGTTAATGATCTGTGATCCAGTTACGTATTCACAGTACTGCCTATGAGTCTACTTCCTTGTGTGTCGTTGTAGATTAATCGAAAACCTTCAAGAGAGACAAGGATTTTCTTTAAATGTTGCAATGCCATCTAATTACTTTCTGAAGGTGATAATACAAACTGTACATTCAACAGACACGGTGGACATGTCATACGTGTGACCTTACTTGCTTGGATAATATTTTTCTTATTAACTTGCCATGTTTGTCATATTACCTGAAACTATATATATATATTGTAATCCCCTCCCTTCAGAGGCCAGACAAGGTCTGAAGTTAAGGCTGTCCGGGAGAAGATGAGCCTTCATAGTGCCAGCGGAGGCTGTGACCGCTCACGAGATCGTCGGCGGTCAAGTGACCGTTCACGAGATTCCTCTCATGAACGAGGAGAAGGACAGCTCACACCGTGTATCCGCAATGTCACCTCTCCCACACGCCAGCACACTAGTGGTGAGAACCTCCTTTATCTAGCTCCACAAGAGTCACGTCAAACTTGAGTTAACTGGCTGTTTTTTGGAAATTGAAGGTTACGTTACCAGCTGTGATCGACTGCTTAGTCACTGATAGTTATTGTATGGTCAGATAAAGGGATAAAGTTTCTCCCAAGTCATCTTTGAGCGTGTTTTACATTCATCATGAAACATTTCACAATCCACACCGCAGACATACACATTCTCAACAACAACAATATTCTGTCTTGTTTCAAAAGGTCTGTAACCAAATTATTGATATTCCTGTAATCATAATTTAAATATAATGTGCTGTTGGTTTAGAACGAGAGGGTGGTTCTTCAAGACCCAGCAGCCCCAGGCCTCAAAGAGTTTCTCCCAGTGGCTCCAGCAGCAGCAGCAGTGGTGTGATCAGCAGTCGTAACAGCAGCCTGTCCAGCTCAGAGGGCACTTTCAAGAGCACGGGCGTGGGTGAGATGGTCTTCGTTTACGAAAATGCCAAGGAGGGAGCCCGCAGCATCCGGACCTCAGAGAGGGTCACGCTCATTGTGGACAACACACGATTTGTAGTTGACCCCTCCATTTTTACCGCACAGCCCAACACAATGCTGGGCAGGTAAGGGGAAAACTATTGCATCTGATGAAATTTAACACAAGGACAATAAAATGGCATTACTGCATATTTCTATGTATTATGAGTGTTTTGTACATGTGTATATTGTCAGCTGAGGCTTCTCTGTCAGTGGTTCAGTTTATCAGACATAAAAACCTAAAAGCACTGTGGTAGATATTGTTATAGTGTAAATATAAGCTTGTCTTTTACTTTGTTTACTATAAATTAAGCCCCTACTTATTGTCTTATAGAATGTTTGGTTCAGGAAGAGAACACAATTTCACGCGCCCCAATGAGAAGGGAGAGTACGAGGTGGCAGAGGGCATCAGTTCCACTGTGTTCAGGGCCATTCTGGTAAGTTTTCCTGGTGGCTATTGGCTTAATGTGAATATGAACATCCTTCCAGTAAAACAGACTATGATGAGGTGTGGTTGAATCATTGAAATCTTGTAATGCAGGTTCTAAGTATTGAGCAAGAGTACTGAGAAGTTGTTAGTTGTTTGCTGGTACAGGGTGTAAAGGCCTGTAGTAGAATGTAGACTAATATACTGCAGTTGTTTTATCAACTCTGAATTACACCTTCTAAAGGAAATTCAGTAATATTCGTTGAAAATTTCAGTCTGTTATTGCATAAGAGCATTGTCAAATCTGTCACTGTATTTTTATTTATTTTTAAATCTGAAAAGCTGTGAGTTCAGTCTGTGCTTTGCATTGTTTTGAATAATATTGCATAATACTTGTCAGCATCTGCTTTTTAATGATGGAGCTAAAACCCTTACATCAGCCCTGATTCAATATGCTGAAGCCTTGTACTCTGGGCCCTAGAGGTCTAAAGCTGCCATCCAACCTGGCGCTGTAATCATGGCCTGGTGTCTGTTACATAGGGTTATGTAAAGGGGTGGATTTCAGGACACTTAAGAATGTCTCTGCGGCCCAGGGCTGTTCTAGAGCGAGTGAAAGTTTGTGAGGGAATCGGTAATGAGACCACTGAGTATCAGGTAAAATGCCTTTCCAGTTGACCTCTGTTTTTAAATCAGTATTTCTGGCGTACAGTCAGATTGAGGGAGGATGAAAGTAATATGTGCAAGTGTGGGAGGCTTAACTGGATTCTTATATGGTCACCTCATCTTTGTGTGCTTTTATCTATACACAAGTGATCTACCCAAGTCTACTGGCTCAAAACCAGCATCAGCACTTTGAGAGCCTTGGCATCTGTGCCATTTTGCTTTTAGGGACTGATGTCTTTGAATGGTGCAGCCTCTGTAATGGCTGCCTTTGTGTTTGCTCTCTCTCTAACTGGCAGGATTACTATAAATCTGGGATAATCCGCTGCCCTGATGGAATCTCCATTCCTGAGCTGAGAGAAGCATGTGACTATCTGTGCATCTCCTTCGACTACAGCACTATCAAGTGCAGGGACCTAAGTGAGTATATTCTCTGCGTCATTCTCAGAATTCACAAATAGGCTTAGAATTTAGTGGGATTTGCTCTAATGATGCATATCGGATGAAAAGTGCTGTGGGATCTTAGAGTTACTGGTCCAGTAACTACAGTATAATGCAGTAGGCTTTAGTCATTTGTTTTACAACGAGGAAAGGGACGTGCAAGCTTTCAGCTGTACGCATAACGGTCTCTGCTGATTTTTCTGGCCTTTTCCACAGGTGCCCTGATGCACGAGCTGTCGAATGATGGTGCGCGGCGGCAGTTTGAGTTCTACCTGGAGGAGATGGTGCTGCCTCTGATGGTGGCCAGTGCGCAGAGTGGAGAGAGGGAGTGCCACATTGTTGTGCTCACCGACGATGATGTGGTGGACTGGGACGAGGAGTACCCTCCCCAAATGGGCGAAGAGTATTCACAAAGTGAGTGCCCCTACAAACTCATGTAACTTTAAGATGTTTAAATGTGAGTTTTAAGAGATGTTTGTTTTGCCCAGAGGTCTTTTAAAGATCCTTTTCATTGTATTTGATAGTATTTTGTCAGCAGAGTCATTTGTGTGTTTTACACAGTGTTAGTTTATTGAACATATTATAGAGCCCTAGCCACACTCAGTCATACACATTCACTGCAGCTTAGAAGATGCCTTCCTGTAACGATCTAGTATGTTCCAGTATAAACAACATAAACATGAAACCACCTGACTTTAATAGGGGCTATATCTTCTTTTTTAATATTTATTTACCTGTTTATAAAAGCTGTGTTTGATCTTTGTCCTCGTGGAGATAACATGACTCTTGAATACATGTTGCTCAATCTTGTTTTCCAGTAATATACAGTACAAAACTCTACCGTTTCTTCAAGTACATTGAAAACCGAGATGTTGCCAAATCAGTTTTGAAAGAACGAGGACTGAAGAAGATCAGACTAGGCATTGAAGGTAAGTTCTTCTTTTGTCTCTCCTATTATTTTAGCAGCTATTAAGGTGTCAGAAATTAGTCAATATTATAGTCGAACATGTCCAACTTCCATTGTGTCAAACACATTTAAATTTATTAAAGACAGTTGCCTATTTCAGTCACTTAAGTCAGTGCTAGTGTTCTCCCTGTGTCTGCGTGGGTTTCCTCTGGGTGCTCCGGTTTCCTCCCACAGTCCAAAAACACACGTTGGTAGATAGATAGGCAACTCCAAAGTGTCCGTAGGTGTGAGTGAATGTGTGTTGCCCTGTGAAGGACTGGCGCCCCCTCCAGGGTGTATTCCTGCCTTGCGCCCAATGATTCCAGGTAGGCTCTGGACCCACCACGACCCTAAACTGGATAAGTGCTTACAGATAATAAATGAAAGTCAAAGTGCAGTATATTACAGGCCTTTACACCCTGTACCAGCAAACAACCAACAACTTCTCAGTACTCTTGCAGTAACTGGCTTTAGTTATAGTAGCAGCATTTGAATTTAGAGCGGAATGTGGCGCAGCTGGTAGTGTCGCTGTCACACAGCTGCACCATCCAGGGGCTGTGGTCTGTGGGGAGTTTGGTGTGTTCTCTCTGTGTCGGTGTGGGTTTTTTCCGGGTGCTCCGGTTTCCTCCAACTTTGATCCAGTCCGATTGATTCGCTAGATAAATCACATAATTACTTAAGTTTTTACTTCCATTTTTAATCATTTGTTTATTTATTTATTGAATTATATATTGTCACAAAAAACCCTGTAAACTCTGTCATAAATATAAATTAAATAAAAAAATGTATATGCCAGTTTTAATAGCATTGCATGCATTATAATACTGAATAAATACTAAAGAACTGTCAATAATAACTGACTAAGCTTGATTTAAATTTCCTGTGTCAACTGAAACCTGATGTCTTTTGAAAAGAAGGTCATTTCACCTCAAATGTTCTGCAAACTATGACCTGTAAAAGTGCATGTGTTGGCTTGTAGTTATAGAGGTCATGTGTGAGATCCTGTGTGACTAACAGAATACTTAAAAGCATACATCACTTTACAAAAATACG